>NC_069505.1:255544385-255691885 GCF_027579735.1 Bombina bombina
TTACTTCCATTGTCAGAAACCACTTTGCCGATCTCCAGTTGGTGCGGAGTCAGCCACTGATCCACCTGTGCATTCAGGGCGGACAGGAGTGCTGGTGCGGTGTGACTCTCTGCTTTCAGGCAAGTCAACCCCAAGACGGCGTGACACTGCCGTATCCGGGATGTGGAATAGTACCTGGGGAGCTGGGGGGGTGCCGTTGATGTGGAGCAAGACGCAGCAGCAGAAGAGAACTCAGCCGAGGAGGTTATGGAAGAGGATGAGTAGGAGGAGTAGAGGAGGTGGCAGCAGGCCTGCCTGCAAGTCATGGCGGTGTCACCAACTCCTCTGCAGAGCCAGGCATTCCATGCTTGGCAGCCGTCAGCAGGTTTACCCAATGCGCAGTGTAGGTGATATACCTGCCCTGACCATGCTTTGCAGACTAGCTATCAGTTGTCAGATGGACCCTTGCCTCAACACTGTGTGCCAGAGATGCCATTACTTCCTTTCGCACAATCGAGTACAGGTTGGGGATTGCCTTTTGTGCAAAGAAATTTCGGCTGCGTACCTTCCACTGCGGTGTCCCAATAGCTACAAATTTTTTGAACGCCTCAAACTCCACCAGCTTGTATGGTAAAAGCTGGCGGGCTAAGAATTGAGACAAGCCAGCTGTCAGATGCCAGGCAAGGGGGTGACTTGGTGACATTGGCTTCTTACTCTCAAACATGTCCTTGACAGACACTTGTGGGCAGATGAGCAGGAACTGCTCCGGAAGAGAGACGGATTGGCGGATGGTTGAGAGGGGGCAAGGAGCACAGCAGTGGTTGACGTGGCTGAAGATGCTGGACCAGGAGGAGGATGGCGGCTTTGAGTTTTTGTGCTGCTTGTCCTCATGTGTTCATCCCATAGGCGTTTGTGATGTGAGATCATGTGCCTTCGCAAAGCAGTTGTACCAAGGTGGGTGTTGGACTTCCCACGACTCAGTTTCTTTTGCCACAGGTTGCAAATGGCATTGCTGTTGTCAGAGGCAGATACATAAAAAAATGCCACACTGCTGAGCTCTGCGATGACGGCATTCTGGTGGTGGCAACAGCATGCGTTGATTGGCGTGCTGTCTGGCTGACCCCGGGTGCCGATGCATGCTGTCTGACTGTGCCACTAGCTCCTTGCGACGACCTCCCCCTGCTTCCAACTCGTCTCCTCAGATCAAGTGAGGCGGCTGTGGTGCTAGTGTCGGTAGTGGCGGCAGGCAGGCGAGTGGTAAGTTGAGAGGTGCCCGAAGCTAAGCTAGAGGAGGAGGATGGTGTGTCAAGGTTAGGAGCGGAAGCTGTAGAAGATTGGGTGTCCTGTGTTATAAAGTCAACTATTTCATCAGAACTATTCGTGTTCATGGTACGTGGCCTAACACTGGGCATTATTCTATGGCCAAAGGGAATCACAGCACCATGACCACGCCCTGCGGGTTGCCCTGCCTCTGCCTGTCATTTTTTTTCCTATTAGTTCTACTATGCGTGCAAGCTACTGTGAGTGGGCACAGTATACGCTGTGAGCCTGACACAAAAAACAAGACTGATGTTTCACAGTCAATTTTTTTTTTTTTTTTTTTATTGTACACTGACAGTGAACTACTATTAAACAAGATAATATGAGTGGTGGCACTGGGCAAGTGGGCACAGTATACGCTGTGAGCCTGACACAAAAAAGCAGACTGATGTTTCAAAGTCAAAATAGTTTTTTTATTTTTAAAATGTACACTTACACTACTATTAAACAAGATAATATGAGTTGTGGCACTGGACAAGTGGGCACAGTATACGCTGTGAGCCTGACACAAAAAAGCAGACTGATGTTTCACAGTCAAAATAGTTTTTTTATTTTTAAAATGTACACTTACACTACTATTAAACAAGATAATATGAGTGGTGGCACTGGGCAAGTGGGCACAGTATACACTGTGAGCCTGACACAAAAAAGCAGACTGATGTTTCACAGTCCAAAAAGTTTTTATTTTTTTAAATGTACACTTACACTACTATTAAACAAGATATGAGTGGTGCCACTGGGCAAGTGGGCACAGTATACGCTGTGAGCCTGGCACACACGCTGGCAGGCAGGCAACTGCAATTAGATTACACAAGCAGACTGATGTTTCACAGTCAAAAAAGTTTTTTTTTTTTAATTATTTACACTACTGTTACACCAGATATGAGTGGTGGCACTGGGCAAGTGGGCCAGGCACACACGTTGGCAGGCAGGCAAATGCAATTAGAATTACACTAGCAGACTGATGTTTCACAGTCAAAAAAGTTTTTTTTTTTTTAATTATTTACACTACTGTTACACCAGATATGAGTGGTGACACTGGGCAAGTGGGCCTGACACACACGCTAGCAGGCAGGCAACTGCAATTAGATTACACTAGCAGACTGATGTTTCACAGTCAAAAAAGTTTTTTTTTTAAATATACACTACTGTTACAACAGATATGAGTGGTGGCACTAGTTGGCAAGTGGGCCTGGCACACAATCTGGCAGGCAGGCAACTAGAATTAGATTACACTAGCAGACTGATGTTTCACAGTCAAAAAAGTTTTTTTTTTTTTTAATTTACACTACTGTTACAACAGTATATAAATAATACAACACACTAAAAAGCGCCCCACACGCTACAACAATGCTCACAATATTTGAACATCAAGTGTAACAATAAAAGGATATGTGTTTAGTGAATGACATATAAAATTCCAAAGGTTCTTTTCACAAATCACATAAATGGGTTGCTGCCACCACTGATACACAGTTCTGGAACTGGATAAACTACAGAAAAAGAAAAAGAACAGAAGCAGGGCGCATCCCCTCTAAGTGTAATATGTACGTTTCAAACAGATTTTATTAGACAATACAATTTCACACTCACAAGATCCAACCTCAAACATGTGAGGTATGTTTAAAGCACTGGGGAACAGCTCATGGGTCTCGCAAGGCAAATTAGCTGCAGCTCTCAAATACAACTCACTCGGTCTGGAAATCCGGTTAAAGTGTCTCACTATAGTTAAAGAGGTCTCCACTCACAGATTCCAGGGGCTCCTCAAATGCCGATACCGTCCCCAAATAAATTAAAATAATCCATATGATTAAAACAACCAGTTGATTGTATAACAAAGTTTCATATAGCTTTCACCACGCTCAAAACCTCAAACAGCTATTTCGCAAGTACCAAGCCGGCTGCTTGCGAGTTCTGAAGCGGATGACGTGACAACGTGATGCTGTGGGCGTGGCCTTACGCGTTTCGTAGGGATTCCCCTACTTTGTCAGAGGCCTCTGGTTGTTTTAATCATATGGATTATATGGATTATTTTTATTTATTTGTGGACGGTATCGGCATTTGAGGAGCCCCTGGAATCTGTGAGTGGAGACCTCTTTAACTATAGTGAGACACTTTAACCAGATTTCCAGACCGAGTGAGCTGTATATGAGAGCTGCAGCTAATTTGCCTTGAGAGACCCATGAGCTGTTACCCAGTGCTTTAAACATACCTCACACGTTTGAGGTTGGATCTTGTGAGTGTGAAATTGTATTGTCTAATAAAATCTGTTTGAAACGTACATATTACACTTAGAGGGGATGCGCCCTGCTTCTGTTCTTTTTCTTTTATGGTTACAACAGATATGAGTGGTAACACTAGTTGGCAAGTGGGCCTGGCACACACGCTGGCAGGCAGGCAACTACAATTAGATTACACTAGCAGACTGATGTTTCACAGAAAAAAAAGTTTTTTTTTTAAAAAAAAATTGACACTACTGCTACAACAGATATGAGTGGTGGCACTAGTTGGCAAGTGGGTCTGGCACACACGCTGGCAGGCAGGCAACTGCAATTAGATTACACTAGCAGACTGATGTTTCACAGTCAAAAAAGTTTTTTTTTTTAATTTACACTACTGTTACAACAGATATGAGTGGTGGCACTAGTTGGCAAGTGGGCCTGGCACACACGCTGGCAGGCAGGCAACTGCAATTAGATTACACTAGCAGACTGATGTTTCACAGTCAAAAAAGTTTTTTTTTTTTAAATTTACACTACTGTTACAACAGACATGAGTGGTGGCACTTAGCAAGTGGGCCTGGCACACACGCTGGCAGGCAGGCAACTGCAATTAGATTACACTAGCAGACTGATGTTTCACAGTCAAAAATTTTTTTTTACAAAGTTTACACTACTGTTACAACAGATATGAGTGGTGGCACTAGTTGGCAAGTGGGCCTGGCACGCACGCTGGCAGGCAGGAAACTGCTATTAGATTACACTAGCAGACTGATGTTTCACAGTCAAAAAAGTTTTTTTTTTTTTAAATTTACACTACTGTTAAAACAGATATGAGTGGTGGCACTAGTTGGCAAGTGGGCCTGGCACACACACTGGCAGGCAGGAAACTGCTATTAGATTACACTAGCAGACTGATGTTTCACAGTCAAAAAAGTATTTTTTTAAAACATTAACACTACTGTTACAAAAGATATGAGTGGTGGCACTAGTTGGAAAGTGGGACTGGCACACACGCTGGCAGGCAGGCAACTGCTTTTAGATTACACTAGCAGACTGATGTTTCACAGTCAAAAAAAAATTTAAAAAAAATTTACACTACTGTTACAACAGATATGAGTGGTGGCACTAGTTGGCAAGTGGGCCTGGCACACACGCTGGCAGGCAGGCAACTGCTATTAGATTACACTAGCAGAATGATGTTTCACAGTCAAAAAAGTTTTTTTTTTTTAAATTTACACTACTGTTACAACAGATATAAGTGGTGGCACTAGTTGGCAAGTGGGCCTGGCACACACGCTGGCAGGCAGGCAACTGCAATTAGATTACACTAGCAGACTGATGTTTCACAGTCAAAAAAGGTTTTTTTTTTAAATTTACTCTACTGTTACAACAGATATGAGTGGTGGCACTAGTTGGCAAGTGGGCCTGGCACACACGCTGGCAGGCAGGCAACTGCTTATAGATTACACTAGCAGACTGATGTTTCACAGTCAAAAAAGTTTTTTTTTACAAAATTTACACTACTGTTACAACCGATATGAGTGGTGGCACTTAGCAAGTGGGCCTGGCACACACGCTGGCAGGCAGGCAACTGCAATTAGATTACACTAGCAGACTGATGTTTCACAGTCAAAAAAGTTTTTTTTTACAAAATTTACACTACTGTTACAACAGATATGAGTGGTGGCACTTAGCAAGTGGGCCTGGCACACACGCTGGCAGGCAGGCAACTGCAATTAGATTACACTAGCAGACTGATGTTTCACAGTCAAAAAAGTTTTTTTTTTTAAATTTACACTACTGTTACAACAGATATGAGTGGTGGCACTAGTTGGCAAGTGGGCCTGGCACACATGCTGGCAGGCAAGCAACTGCTTATAGATTACACTAGCAGACTGATGTTTCACAGTCAAAAAAGTTTTTTTTTACAAAATTTACACTACTGTTACAACAGATATGAGTGGTGGCACTGCATGCAGGCAACTGCAATTAGATTACACTAGCAGACTGATGTTTCACAGTCAAAATTACACAGGCAAAAAAAAAAAGATACAGCAGAGATCAGATGAGTCCTTCAGGACTGTAGTGGACACTGAATACACTAGCCTAGCTATCAATTTCCCTATAAAATCAGCAGCAGCTACACTATGCCTCCTCTCACTAAGAATGCAGGATCAGAATGAATCTAAAATGGCTGCTGTCCAGGAGCTGGAAGGTTCTGGGAGGGAGTGTCTGCTGCTGATTGGCTGAAATGTGTCTGCAGACTGTGAGATACAGGGTAAAAATTTACTCAATGATAACGAATAGGGGGCGGATCAAACATATGTTCGCCCGCCGCGGTGAACCCAAACACGCTATGATCGCCGGGAACTATTTGCCGGCGAACTATTCACGATATCACTAATGAGCATTAGTAGGAAGTGCACATGAGCCAATGATCATTAGTAGGAAGTGCACATGAACCAACAGTCATTAATAGAAAGAGCACATGAGCCAATGAACATTAGTAAGAAGTGCACATTAACCAACGGTCATTAGTAGGAAGTGCACATGAGCCAATGAACATTAGTGGGCAGTGCACATGAAGCAACGTTCTTTAATAGAAAGAGCACATGAGCCAATGGACATTAGTAGGAAGTGCATTTGAACCAATGGTCATTAGTAGGAAGTGCACATGAGCCAATGATTATTAATAGGAAAGGCACATGAGTCAATGATCATTAGTAGGAAGTGCACATGAACCAATGGTCATTAGTATTAAGTGCACATGAACCAACAATCATTAGTAGGAAGTGCACATGAGCCAATGATCATTAGTAGGAAGTGCACATGATTCAACGGTCATTAGTAGGAAGTGCACATGAGCCAATGAACATTAGTAGGAAGTGCACATGAGCTAATGAGCATTAGTAGGAAGTGCACATGAGCCAATGATCATTAGTAGGAAGTGCTCATGAGCCAATGATCATTAGTAGGAAGCACACATGAACCAATGATCATTAGTAGGAAGTGCACATGAACCAATGATCATTAGTAGGAAGTGCACATGAACCAATGAGCATTAGTAGGAAGTGCACATGAACCAACGGTCATTAGTAGGAAGTGCACATGAGCCAATGAACATTAGTAGGAAGTGCACATGAGCTAATGAGCATTAGTAGGAAGTGCACATGAGCCAATGATCATTGGTGGGAAGTGCACATGAGCCAATGATCATTAGTAGGAAGTGCACATGAGCCAATGAGCATTAGTAGGAAGTGCACATGAGCCAATGAGCATTAGTAGGAAGTGCACATGAGCCAATGAGCATTAGTAGGAAGTGCACATGAGCCAATGAGCATTAGTAGGAAGTGCACATAAGCCAATGAACATTGGTGGGAAGTGCACATGAGCCAATGAGCATTAGTAGGAAATGCACATAAGCCAATGAACATTAGTAGGAGGTGCACATGAGCCAATGAACATTGGTGGGAAGTGCACATGAGCCAATGATCATTGGTAGGAAGTGCACATAAGTCAATGATCATTAGTAGGAAGTGCACTTGAGCCAATGAACATTGGTGGGAAATGCACATGAGCCAATGAGCATTAGTAGGAAGTGCACATAAGCCAATGAGTTTTAGTAGGAAGTGCACATGAGCCAATGAGCATTAGTAGGAAGTGCACATGAGCCAGCCAATGATCATTAGTAGGAAGTGCACATGAGCCAATGAGCATTAATAGGAAGTGCACATGAACCAACTATCATTAGTAGGAAGTGCACATGAGCCAATGAACATTAGTAGGAAGTGCACATGAACCAACGGTCTTTAGTAGGAAGTGCACATGAGCCAATGAACATTAGTAGGAAGTGCATATGAACCAATGAAAATTAGTAGGAAGTGCACATGAGCCATTAAGCATTAGTAGGAAGTGCACATGAGCTAATGAGCATTAGTAGGAAATGCACATGTGCCATTAAGCATTAGAAGGACATGCACATGAGCCAATGAGCATTAGTAGGAAGTGCACATGAGCCATTAAGCATTATAAGGACGTGCACATAATCCAATGAATATTAGTAGGAAGTGCACATGAGCCAATGAGCATTAGTAGGAAGTGCACATGAGCCAATGATCATTAGTAGGAAGTGCACATGAGCACATGAACCAATAATAATTAGTAGGAAGTGCACATGAGCCAATGAATATTAGTAGGAAGTGCACATGAACCAATGAGCATTAGTAGGAAGTGCACATGAGCCAATGAACATTAGTAGGAAGTGCACATGAACCAACGGTCATTAGTAAGAAGGGCACATGAGCCAATGAACATTAGTAGGCAGTGCACATGAAGCAACGGTCATTAATAGGAAGTGCACATGAGCCAATGAGCATTAGTAGGAAGTGCACATGATCCAATGGTCATTAGTAGGAAGTGCACATGAGCCAATGATTATTAGTAGGAAAGGCACATGAGCCAATGATCATTAGTAGGAAGTGCACATGAGCCAATGAGCATTAATAGGAAGTGCACATGAACCAACTATCATTAGTAGGAAGTGCACATGAGCCAATGAACATTAGTAGGAAGTGCACATGAACCAACGGTCTTTAGTAGGAAGTGCACATGAGCCAATGAACATTAGTAGGAAGTGCATATGAACCAATGAAAATTAGTAGGAAGTGCACATGAGCCATT
Organism: Bombina bombina; assembly: GCF_027579735.1. Lineage (NCBI taxonomy): Eukaryota > Metazoa > Chordata > Amphibia > Anura > Bombinatoridae > Bombina > Bombina bombina. The sequence goes on from NC_069505.1 coordinate 255,552,587, forward strand.
AAGCATTAGTAGGAAGTGCACATGAGCTAATGAGCATTAGTAGGAAATGCACATGTGCCATTAAGCATTAGAAGGACATGCACATGAGCCAATGAGCATTAGTAGGAAGTGCACATGAACCAATGATCATTAGTAGGAAGTGCACATGAACCAATGAGCATTAGTAGGAAGTGCACATGAGCCAATGAGCATTAGTAGGAAGTCCACATGAGCCAATGATCATTAGTAGGAAGTGCACATGAGCCAATGAGCATTAGTAGGAAGTGCACATGAGCTAATAAACATTAATAGGAAGTGCACATGAGTCAATGAGCATTAGTAGGAAGTGCACATGAGTCAATGATTATTAGTAGGAAGTGCACATAAGCCAATGAACATTGGTGAGAAGTGCACATGAGCCAATGAGCATTAGTAGGAAATGCACATAAGCCAATGAACATTAGTAGGAGGTGCACATGAGCCAATGAACATTAGTGGGAAGTGCACATGAGCCAATGAGCATTAGTAGGAAGTGCACATAAGTCACTGATCATTAGTAGGAAGTGCACATGAGCCAATGAACATTGGTGGGAAGTGCAAATGAGCCAATGAGCATTAGTAGGAAGTGCACATAAGCCAATGAGCATTAGTAGGAAGTGCACATGAGCCAATGAGCATTAGTAGGAAGTGCACATGAGCCAATGAGCATTAGTAGGAAGTGAACATGAGCCAGCCAATGATCATTAGTAGGAAGTGCGCATGAGCCAATGAGCATTAATAGGAAGTGCACATGAGCCAATGAGCATTAGTAGGAAGTGCACATGAGCCAATGAACATTAGTAGGAAGTGCACATGAGCCAATGAGGATGTGTTGGAGCAAATTAGTTAAACACTTAGTTAAAGACAGCAATGCACTACTTCGATCTTGCTAACACATCTGGTGAGCCAATGACAAGAGGCATATGTAATTAGCCTCCAATTGAAAGCTAGCTCTTAGCAGTGCATTGCTGCTCCTAAGTCTACTTAGATATGTTTTCCAATTGAGGACACCAAGAGAAGGAAATACATTTGATAATAGAAGTAAATTTAAAAATATCTTAGAATCTCATGCTCTATCTCAGTGTTTCTCAACTTGATTCCTTATGTTCCCCTTACAGGACAGATTTTCATGATAAATTAACTACAACACAGGCGAAATAATCAACTGATGGATGAGAGCAGGTTAGTAACCATGGTTACGGATCAGCTGATTCAGTCTCCTGCTAGTACAGATATCATGAAACTCTGACCTGGGTTCTTGAGGACTGTAGTTTAGAAACACTGCTCTATGGCCCATGAAAGTTGAAGTTTGACTGTCATGTCCCATTAAATACAGGTGAAGGAAAACACAAACCAAAATCTAAAGATGATTAACCGTGATACCAAAGCACAGGCTGAGGCACCACTAACACTTATGGCTAAAAATGATACACCAAATACTGACCAACTTTTTTTAAAAAACTATAATAATTTGCTACATGTTGAAGAATTTTTTATTTATTTTTTTAATCTGAATTTAGACAATTTTTTTTCTTGCTTTCAAAATGTATGTGATACATTATAAGCAATTTAGGGATCTCTAAATACAAACACAACTAAAATAGTGATTTAAAGAGATAGAGAGATGGACAAGGTACACACTGTGTTAGTTTTTAAATGCTATTGATAGCTAATATTTGCTTTAAAAGAGAATAAATCACAGTAATCATCCACACTTTCTCCTTTGTGTGCTTTGAACAATCAATTTACATATATTATATTATAATAATAATAAAATCTCCTAATTATCAGTCTAAATTCCACACCAAGCTTACATCACAGTGCAGAATTGTACAATGAAGAGACTCCCAGGACCAAAACTGGAACAGTCCTGGCAAAATAGGAACTATCTATCTATTTATCTATTGGGTACTTATAGAGCATGAACTAATTACCCGCGAGGGTCTCAAGGCGCCAAGGGAAGCAGATAGGAGGATGGGGGGGTTGGGCGTTCAGTTGAAGAGTCAGGTTTTGAGGTCCTTTCTGAATTTTGTAAGGGAGGTGAATTGTCTGAGGTGCAGTGGGAGGGTGTTCCTTGTCGTTGCTGTCATGTGGGAGAAGGATCTTCCTCCCACTGTGGAATTGCTGATGCGGGGGATGACTGCGAGTGCTTGGTCGACTGATCGGAGTTATCTGGCGGGGGTGTAGAAATTGACATGGTGGAACCATTAGCAAATATAATCACAACACTCTACATATCATATTCAGCTCACTCACCCTTAAGATAATGTTAATCACAGGTGACAAATACATATAGCCCTCTCTGCCCATAATGGTTACTATGTAGCAAATATAATCACAACACTCTACATATCATATTCAGCTCACTCACCCTTAGGATAATGTTAATGACAGGTGACAAATGCATAGAGCCCTCACTGCCCATAATGGTTACTATGTAGCAAATATAATCACAACACTCTACATATCATATTCAGCTCACTCACCCTTAAGATAATGTTAAGCACAGGTGACAAATGCAAATAGCCCTCATTGCCCATAATGGTTACTAACTTCTAGATTTAGAGTTTTGCGGCCAAAGGGGTGCATTAGCTACGCATTTATTTTTTCCCCCGCACCTTTTAAATACCGCTGGTATTTAGAGTTCACAGAAGGGCTGCGTTAGGCTCCAAAAAGGGAGCGTAGAGCATAATTTACCGCCACTGCAACTCTCAATACCAGCGGTGCTTACGGACGTGGCCAGCTTCAAAAACGTGCTCGTGCACGATTCCCCCATAGGAAACAATGGGGCAGTTTGAGCTGAAAAAAAACCTAACACCTGCAAAAAAGCAGCATTCAGCTCCTAACGCAGCCCCATTGTTTCCTATGGGGAAACACTTCCTATTAGTGATGTCGCGAACCTAAAAATTGCGGTTCGCGAACAGCGGACTCGAACTTCTGCTATTGTTCGCGAACCGGCGAACCGCCATTGACTTCAATAGGCAGGCGAACTTTAAAACCCACAAGGACTGTTTCTGGCCACAATAGTGATGGAAAAGTTGTTTCAAGGGTACTAACACCTGGACTGTGGCATGCTGGAGGGGGATCCATGTCAAAACTCCCATGGAAAATTACATAGTTGATGCAGAGTCTGCTTTTAACCCCTAAAGGGCCTAAATCACCTAACATTAATAAATTGTTTGCAATAACGATGGAAAATGAAATTAGATTAAACTTGCAATTAGCAAACTAATGTAAAAGTTTTTTTTATTTTAATTTAAAATAATGTTACACCACCAGATATGAGTGGTTGCACAGAGCAATTGATAACAGAATATGCTTGCGGTGGGCCTGGCACACAGGCCTGATGGAAAATAAAATTAGATTAAACTTGCAATTAGTAAACTAATGTAAAAGTTTTTTTTTTTTTTTTTTTTTTTTAAATAATGTTAAACCAACAGGTATGAGTGGTTGCACAGAGCAATTAATCACAGTATATGCTTGCTGTTGGCCTGGCACACAGGCCTGATGGTAAATGTAATTAGATTAAACTTGCAATTAGCAAACTAATGTAAAAGGGTTTTTTTTTATTATTTAAAATGTTAAACCACCAGATATGAGTGGTTGCACAGAGCAATTAATAACAGTATATGCTTGCTGTAGGCCTGGCACACAGGCCTGATGGTAAATGAAATTAGATTAAACTTGCAATTAGCAAACTAATGTAAAAGTTTTTTTTTTTTTTTTTTTTAAATAATGTAAAACCACCAGATATGAGTGGTGGCAGTGAGCAAGTTGGCACAATATATGCTGTGAGGCTCACACACAGGCTGGTGGCAGGCAGCCAAATGCAAAAAAAAAAACGACTGGAGTTTTAGCACTATGCAAAAAAAATATTAAAAACATTTAGCCCTGAAAAGGGCTTTTTGGGGTGCTGTCCTTACAGCAGAGATCAGATGAGTCCTTCAGGACTTTAGTGGAGACTGAATAAACTAGCCTAGCTATGAATTTCCATATAAAATCAGGAGCTGCAACAATAAACCTCCTCTCTCTTCAAAAGCTGCATCACAATGATTATAAAATGGCTGCTGCCCGGGACCTGGGAGGGTCTGGAAGGGAGTGTCTGCTGCTGATTGGCTGTAATGTGTCTGCAGACTGTGAGATACAGGGTCAAAGTTTACTCAATGATGACTAATAGGGGGTGGATCGAAAATTGCATATGTTCGCCCGCGGCGGCGAACGCGAACAAGCTATGTTCGCAGGGAACCGTTCGCGGGCGAACAGTTCGGGACATCAATACTTCCTATGTCTGCACCTAACACCCTAACATGTCTAAACACCCCTAACCTTACACTTATTAACCCCTAATCTGCCACCCCCGCTATCGCTGACCCCTGCATATTATTTTTAACCCCTAATCTGCCGCTCCGTACAGCGCGGCAACCTACGTTATCCCTATGAACCCCTAATCTGCTGCCCCTAACCCCCGCCGACCCTTATATTATAGTTATTACCCCCTAATCTGCCCCCCCAACGTCGCCGCTACCTACCTACAGTTATTAACCCCTAATCTGCCGACCGGACCTCACCGCTACTCTAATAAATGTATTAACCCCTAAAGCTAAGTCTAACCCTAACACCCCCCTAAATTAAATATAATTTTTATCTAACGAAATAAAATAAATCTTATTAAATAAATTATTCCTATTTAAAGCTAAATACTTACCTGTAAAATAAACCCTAATATAGCTACAATATAAATAATAATAATATTGTAGCTATTTTAGGATTAATATTTATTTTACAGGCAACTTTGTATTTATTTTAACCAGGTACAATAGCTATTAAATAGTTAATAACTATTTAATAGCTACCTAGTTAAAATAATTACCAAATTACCTGTAAAATAAATCCTAACCTAAGTTACAATTAAACCTAACACTACACTATCAATAAATTAATTAAATAAACTACCTACAATTACCTACAATTATATCAACTAAACTAAATTACAAAAAAAAACCCACTAAATTACACAAAACAAACAAACACTAAATTACAAAAAATAAAAAAAGATTACAAGAATTTTAAACTAATTACACCTACTCTAAGCCCCCTAAAAAAGTAACAAAGCCCCCCAAAATAAAAAAATGCCCTACCCTATTCTAAAATAAAAATTGTAAAGCTCTTTTACCTTACCAGCCCTTAAAAGGGCCTTTTGCGGGCATGCCCCAAAGAATTCTGTTTTCTTGCCTGTAAAAAAACATGCAATACCCCCCCAACATTACAACCCATCGGAACAGCCAATAGAATGCAAGCTCAATCTGGCTGATTGGATCAGCCTATCGGATTGAACTTGAATCTGATTGGCTGATTCCATCAGCCAATTAGATTATTCCTACCTTAATTCCAATTGGCTGATAGAATCCTATCAGCCAATCGGAATTCGAGGGATTGACATCCCTTAAAGGAACCTTCATTCGTCGGGAGTTCGTCGTGGAGGAAGGATGTTCCGCGTCGGCGGGATGAAGATGGAGCCGGAAGAAAGAAGATTGAAGATGCCGCTTGATAGAAGACTTCAGCCGGATGGAAGACCTCTTCAGCCCCCCGCTTGGATGAAGACTTCAGCCGGATGATGGACCTCTTCAGCCTCCGCTTGGATGAAGACATCGCCCGGATTGGATGAAGAATTCGGCTCGGCTGAGTGAAGACGACTCAAGGTAGGAAGATCTTCAGGGGGGTAGTGTTAGGCTTATTTAAGGGGGGTTTGGGTTAGAGTAGGGGTGTGTGGGTGGTGGGTTTTAATGTTGGGGGGGTTGTATTTTTATTTTACAGGCAAAAGAGCTGTTTTCTTTGGGGCATGCCCCACAAAAGGCCCATTTAAGGGCTGGTAAGGTAATAGAGCTGGTATCTTTTAAATGTAGAATAGGGTAGGGAATTTTTTTTATTTTGGGGGGCTTTGTTATTTTATTAAGGGGCTTAGAGTAGGTGTAATTAGCTTAAAATTGTTGTAATATTTTTATAATTTTTGTAAATTATTTTTTTGTTTTTTGTAACTTAGTTCTTTTTTATTTTTTGTACTTTAGTTAGTGTATTTATTTGTAGGTATTTGTATTTAATTTATTTAATGATAGTGTAGTGTTAGGTTTAATTGTAACTTAGGTTAGGATTTATTTTACTGGTAATTTTGTATTTCTTTTAGCTAGGTAGTTATTAAATAGTTAATAACTATTTAATAGCTATTGTACCTAGTTAAAATAAATACAAAGTTGCCTGTAAAATAAATATTAATCCTAAAATAGCTACAATATAATTATTATTTATATTGTAGCTATATTAGGGTTTATTTTACAGGTAAGTATTTAGCTTTAAATAGGATTAATTTATTTAATAAGATTTATTTTATTTCGTTAGATAAAAATTATATTTAATTTAGGGGGGTGTTAGGGTTAGGGTTAGACTTAGCTTTAGGGGTTAATACATTTATTATAGTAGTGGTGAGGTCCGTTTGGCAGATTAGGGGTTAATAATTGTAGGTAGGTAGCGGCGACGTTGGGGGGGGGGCAGATTAGGGGTTAATAAATATTATGTAGGTGTCGGCGGTGTTAGGGCAGCATATTAGGGGTATATAGGGATAATGTAGGTGGCGGCGGTGTGTGGTCGGCAGATTAGGGGTTAAAAAAATTTAATAGAGTGGCAGCGATATGGGGGGGCCTCGGTTTAGGGGTACATAGGTAGTTTATGGGTGTTAGTGTACTTTAGAGAACAGTAGTTAAGAGCTTTATGAACCGGCGTTAGCCCAGAAAGCTCTTAACTCCTGGCTTTTCTCTGCAGCTGGAGTTTTGTCGTTAGAGTTCTAACGCTCACTTCAGCCAAGACTCTAAATACCGGTGTTAGAAAGATCCCATTGAAAAGATAGGATACGCAATTGGCATAGGGGGATCTGCGGTATGGAAAAGTCGCGGCTGGAAAGTGAGCTTTAGACCCTTTCCTGACTGACTCTAAATACCAGCGGGCGGTAAAAAACCAGCATTAGGACCCCCTAATGCTGGTTTTGACGGCTAACGCAGAACTCTAAATCTAGGCGTATGTTAATAGTGATTTTCTAGCTTTCCATAGGAGACAAACAAATCATGATTCTTCAACTCTTGTCCACAGGACTCACAAACAAGCAAGATCACAGAATGTCTGCATCACAGCACAGTAGATATTCTCATCTGATCACTGTTCTAAGTTAACCTGTTTTTATCCAAAGCAATCATGAATATAGCTGCAAGCAGCAATAGAGGTGGCCAGCGCATAATTTTTGCAATGCCATATAAGCAGTTATGTCACAATATAAAGCTATACAACATGTTTTTACAGTTCTAACATAAGCATTTGGAGAAAAATACATATTTTTGAAATGTTTGCGTTTTTTAAAATGGCTGCCGCACCATATGACCTATAATTTCAACATGAACAAATGTAACTCTAGGTGACAATATATGGTTATACAGCAAATTTCACAGCTTTAACAAAAGCGGTTAGAAAGAAAACACATTTTCAAAATTTTCGTGTAAACCAATATGGCTGCCACAGCTTGTGACTTATTCCTTCAACATGAACAACTGTGAATCTAGGTCACAATATAAGGTTATACAGCAAGTTTCACAGTTCTAACATAAGCGGTTGCAGAGAAAATCGATTTTCGACATTTTTTTGTAAAACAAAATGGCTGCCAGATCATATAATATACAGCCTCCATATTATGCACAATAGTTCTCACTATAGATGTCAATAAACATGGCAAAAATAAAGCATTTTTGTAAAACAGTTTTTGTTTTATTATTAATTTAAAAATATCGTTAAGTATTTTTGAACAATTCAAAATGGCTGCCAAACCAAATTACCTATCAACTTCTCTTGAACAAATCTGAATGTTAGTTATAAGATAACTCTATAAAAAAAATTTCAAGTCTGTCCCATAAGTGGTTTCAGAGAAGAAGATTTTTGTAGTTTTTGAAAACAGAGCATATGAAGCAAAATAGCTGTCAAGCAATGATATGTATGGCTTTCAATATGCACATACTAATGCTCACTATAGACCTTTACAATTTGCATTAGTTTCATGAAAATTTGAAAATGTTTTATTTCACGAAGGCGACTGCGCAGTGCGAATTTTTACTGCAATATTGTCTTTGAGGGTTATGACTATGTGTAATCATGTGTCTATTACACTGTAATATTGTTAAATATTGTAAAACTAATGCATAAAGTGCAAATTTACGCAACTAAATGTCAATAAAAAGGTTAATGTCTCACGGCAGCCATGTTGATTAAGAAAAAATCAAACTTGGTAGAGGACCTTGCATCGAGTATATATGCAAAATTGTGCTTTATTGCACTAAGCGGTTTAAGAGAAGAAGATGTTTAAATATTTCCGCAAAATGCAAGATGGCTGCTACATCATGTGACCAAGGCACTTCTGTTGAGCAATGGCAAATCTAGGTCATAGCAGCACTGAGCACAGCAAGTTTCAAAGTTGTAACATAAGCAGTTCCAGAGCTGAAGATTTTTTAAGCGTTTCTCAAAATGTGTCGCAAAAAACAAAATGGCTGCCTAACCATATGACCTATGAGTTCAATGTTGCATGAGATGTAGCATTGCAATAGGCTGTACCAGCATACCTGATTTCAAGAGTTTAGCATACGTAATTTGTGTTTTGTGAGCAATTGAGGCAGTAATGAATTGCAAATAATTACGATAAACACAAAACCGATATTGCTGCCGCATCATGTGACTGATTACTGTCACCATATAAGACTGTACAGCAAATATCACAGTTCTTACATAAGCGGTTGCAGAGAAAATAGACTTTCGATATTTTCGCGTAAACTAAGATGGCTGCCCAATCGTAAGATATACAGCCTCCATATAAGGCACAATAGTGCTCACTATAGATGTCAATAAGCATGGCAAAAATAAAGCATTTTTGTAAAACGTTTTTTGTTTTATTATTAATTTAAATATATCGTTAAGCAATTTTGAACAATTCGAAATGGCTGCCAAACCACATGACATATCAACTTCACTTGAACAAATCTGAATGTTAGTCATAAGATAACTCTATAAACCAAATTTCAAGTCTGTCCCATAAGCGCTTTCGGAGAAGAAGATTTTTGTAGTTTTTAAAAATGGTGCATACGAAACAAAATGGCTGCCAAGCTATGCAATGTATGGCTTTCAAATTGCACATACTAATGCTCACTATAGACCTCTACAATTTGCAGACGTTTCATGAAAATTTGCAAATGTTTTATTTCACGAAGGCGACTGCGCAGTGCAAATTTTTACTGCAATATTTGCCTTTAGGGGTCATGACTATGTGTAATCATGTGTCTGCTGCACAATGCATAAAGTTTAAATTTACTCAATTAAACAACGATAAAAGGGCGAATAGCTCATAGCAGCCATGTTGATCATGGAAAAATCGTAGTTTGAACAAACTTGGTAGAGGACCTTGCAAGGAGCACATGTGCAAAATTGTGCTTCATTGCACTTAGCGGTTTCAGAGAAGAAAATGTTTAAAGATTTTCGCACATTTCAAAATGGCAGCTAGATCATGGAACTAAATCAATTTTCTTGTGTTATTCTAGGTCAGTACAGCAATACACACAGCAAGTTTCACAACTGTAACGTAAGCAGTTCCGGAGAACAAGATTTTCAAGAGTTTGTCGAAATTTGTCGCCAAAAGCAATATGGCTGCTAGATCACATGACCTATGAGATTTATGTTGCATAGGATTATGCACAGCATAGAGCTCTAGCATTGTGCCAAGTTTCATTAGATTTTGAGTTATGCTGTTGTTTTTATAAGCATTTGAATAAGCAGCGGAATAATAATAATAAAAATAATAAAAATAATAATAATAATAATAATCCTGACAATAACAATAGGTTGTCCTGCAACTTTGTTGCTGGCCACCTAAATATTTGATCTGCTATTGGGTTCTGAGAAGAGGAATTGAGGAATTGAGGAATCTTCATATAGGCCATTATTACATTGCCATCTAGTGGCTAAAAAATAACACTACATTTGTCCTCTAATTTATCACATTTAAAACCAACTTGTATAAAACCAAACATGTTTTTTTATAAAAACATATATCCATACTAATATTTATATTTACATGAAAAAATGTCTCCCCAATAATGTATCAATATTTAATATGAATATATAAGTATTAACTAGTAAAAATAAGAATAATTCTAATACTCTGCTAACAGTTGATAGAATGGATTTCAGTAAATTATTGATTATCTATAAAAATTAAAATTAGTATTTAGGCTTTCAGCCAGTAATATCTATAAATCTTTAAAAAAATAAAAGAGAGAGAGAGAGAGAGAGAGAGAGAGAGAGAGGGAGACAGAGAAAACGAGAAAGAGAGCGAGAGAGAAAGAAAGAAAGAGAGAGAGAGAGAGAGAGAGAGAAAGAGAGAGAGAGAGAGAGAGAGAAAGAGAAAAAGAGAGAGAGAAAGAGAGAGAGAAAGAGATAGAGAGTTTGATTACATCAGTTTTTTTTCCAAATGATCTATTTCTTGCAACTATTAGACAGTACTTTACATGCATCCATGTATTTTACATTTTTATTGATATATGTGACTGTTGTTTTTAGATTCGGTCTTTTAACGTGTTTTCAGGTCACTTCTATTGTGTAATTTTTTACTGCCATAAGGCATTTTATCATTTATTTAAGGGACATGAAACCAAAAATATTTATTTCATGATTCAGACAGAGCATAACATTTTTAACAACTTTCCAATTTACTTATTTTATCTAATTTCTTAGTTATTTTTTATCCTTTGTTAAACATCATACCTAGGTGAGGCTCAGGAGCTGTGAGCTAGATAATCATTGGTGGCTTCACATACACTATATGCATCTTGCCATTGGCTTACCAATGTGTACAGCTAGCTATCAGCAGTGCATTGCTGCTCTTTCAAAAAAGGATACTTAGAGAGTGAAGCTAAATTGATCTCAGAAATAAATTGGAAGTTGTTTAAAAATATATACTCTATCTGTGTCATGAAAAAAAAAATTGGGTTTCATATCTCTTTTACTATCACATTAATTGTGCATGTGAACCCCCAAGCAGGTGTCACAGATATTGTTTTGTTTTTTTAATGCAAATGGAAGGTCCATGAATGGCTTAGAAAATAAAGCAAAAAAGATGTCTGAGCTGCCATGTGACTTTTTCTTTTTTAATGCACGATGAAGGGTCATTGAGTTTTCACATTTCTGTGTTATATAATTTATGTATCTCCATAAGGCATTATATACAGTATAAAAATAAAAAAATAAAAACAAAGACAGATGCGCCACATGGCCCAATATTGTTGGTTCCAAATGATAGATATAAAATAGATGTACAGAATTACACTCACATGTGTTAAAGCACTCCAAATAGTGCCGTGGGAGCAGTCTGGGATCTATAACAGTCACCCAGCAGACCAACCTCTTGGGATAGATAAATAATCTGTAGTATGGAAATATAAGAAGACACAAAGGTGCCTATATAGCCTAGTACAGTTTGAATCCAGGAGTATATAAATTTGAGTGGTAAGGTATATACTCAGATTTGGTGTAGCATCTCCAATGATGCTAGTAAGGCAGGAAGAGATCAATACAGTCACCCCACAGACTTTGACAAGGCAAACAGCATATACCAGAGTTCCAGGAAATCCAATGGATCAAAATGATAATGATCCAAAAAATACAGTGCAGAAAGTGTTTTGTATAAAAAGTAACAAACTTTACTAAAATAATTAAAAACAAGCGACGCGTTTCTCAGCAACAAGCTGTTTCCTCAGGCTTATTATGTTGCAGGGTCATTCAGAACAAGCAGGGTAATACAGCTTCACACCATAATGCCACAGGCAATAACAACATGTACCTTAAGTCTATATGTGTGTTCAATTGTGTATTTTATGTTTGTAGTCTTATAATATGTGCAGCTGTTAAACAACTATTCATTTGTTGTGAATCTGCACACCTAGTTCTGCAGTTTACTTATTATTCTGTAGAATATTTTAGTATTTTTATAATGTGTAGTTGTGTGAGAGCGCCACTAAATGAATATATAAAAATCTAAATATTTGTGATAATAAGGTTTTATAAGTGAGCTGCTGTTATAAAAAGTAAAGAAAAAATATGTTAAACACACTAACAGCATTAATAAAAGTAGACAAATAATAATATTATCAAAATAAAAATGTTTATTGGTGTTATAAAACAGTGAAATAAAATAGATTACAAGGAACGCAGCGAGGCGTTATTCACAAAAAACAAACAAATGGAGAGATATATACAATCTAATAGCTCTAAACAGAGTGTAAATCCAAGCTGAAATAGGCAGAAAAATATCTATTTCCAATATGTTTCAAGGAACTATCTCTTACATAAAAAGCGGTTAATGAACCGCAATTAAAACTGAATAAAACAGAGTAAAAAAGCAAAATAGCAGCAAGCTGTAACTTACTGGTCTGGCCAGACTAGTCTTACTGATACTCCTTACGCGTTTCTGGGTCACGCTCTTTCATCACACCTTGAAACATATTGTAAAAGAGACATTTTTCTGCCTATTTCAACTTGGATTTACACTCTGTTTAGAGCTATTAGATTGTATATATCTCTCGGATCTCTTCATTTGTTTTTTGGTGTGAATAACGTCTTGCTGCATTCCTTGTAATATATTTTATTTCACTGTTTTATAACACCAATAAACTTTCTTTTGATAATATTATTATTTGTTGAATTGTATTAGAGCTGCGTTTGAAGTATTTTTATAAAGTTTTACTTGTGGTAAAAAAAATAAAAAAAAAAGGGAAAAAAACAAACAGCAAAACACATTCATACACAAAACCAACGCTTTTCAGTTGAACTCAATGGGTTTCAGCAGTTCACTGCTGCCCTCTTCAGGAGTTTAGGCAATATTACACTGTATGTTTTTTTTCCTGTCTATTTTTTTATTAGTTTTCGGGTTCTTTTTGTTTTGGGGGTTTTTGTTTTGTTTTTTATCCCCTTGTTTAGGATTTAAGTTTGAGACAAGGGAATTTGAGTTTGAGGCAAAGGTACACTCCAGGTTAGGGAGCAAAGAATTATTACTTTTTTTTTTTTCTGGGATGTTTCACATTTTTATTTTGCAGTTTCCCTAATTGTTAATTTTTTTTTACTATACTGTAGCTCTTCATGATCCTGGATAGTGGATACTACAGTTCTGCTCTATACTTGTATGATCTTTGTTTTATCCTTTTTTATCGACTGCTGAATCTAGGATAGTGAGAACAATATTCCAGTTGAAATCCTTTTTCAGAGTCATGTTTGTATTCATAATTGTTGGGGTAAAAAACCCATTACACATTATTCCTATTTTGTAGGGGTCGTTGTTTAATAGATAGTCTCCCCTGGGTGCTCTGGTGTACACAACCTTGACCTTGTTACCGAACCACGCAAAAAAGACTCACTGGGCGTCACAAAGGGGAGGTTATTGCTTACAACAAAATAGAGAACTGAAGAGGGGTATAAAATGTAAAGAGGACTACTATGGTCTCTGTATTCCACCTTAATAACTACACAATATCTCAGTCTCTTTCAGGACCCAATGTTCAAGGGATCATCAGGTCCATGAGATCAGGTCCAAGGTGTTATCACATCCACACTTTTGGGAGTTTATACAATCCATCATCTTAAATGCCACAAAGGACATGTTATCCTCCAGTCTATGCAGATGTGTTTGTGAATCATAAGTGTAAACAAATGAATATTCACTAATTTTTTAGTTTTTAAATTATTATTTTTTTTCTTATGTTTTATAAAATTGTTCTATTCATACCACGTTATTACATCATTACCGAACCTGAAAGGGAACTTCTAATTCAACACTACTTGATTGAGAGCTGTTACTAACATCTAGTCCTATTCGCTATTTGTGATTTATTGTTAAAAAAATTTTTTATTGGTTACCTTATTCACATGACCTATGTCATGTGAATGTTTTCAAATGACTACCTGATTGGGAACGGGAAGTCTTAAAGTACTTGTTTAAGAAATACTGTATTTACACTGATGTGATTGGTTGCTCTTCTCACGTGATCAGCTTTTTTGCCCCATATAATTTTGGGTTTAGGAATAACAAAGCTTAAATATATGTACAAAGAATTCTAGATTTTGTTTTATTCTTTTGACTGTTTTTTTATCCCAGATCAGTTGATCATTATGTTCCTTCATGCTGAATAGTAGGATATACCCCTTATTTTTAAACTTTTTCTTTTTTCCTGCACAGGTGTTGTCAATTCAGGAATTAGGTAGGTGGGGTTAATTTATCATATAAAATGTAAGAGGGTTGATACATGGTTATAGCTATTTTCATAGTGATTTTAACTGCTCTTGAAAAAAACAGCTGTGTCTGCTGAAATGGGTTGAGCTTTTTTATTCATATTTCAAGCTTTTTATATAAATTTGTATTAACCCTTTAACACCCGCGATTTACCCTGTTTGTTGCTGTTTGTAAAGGTTTTTTTCTGAGTGTAATAGGGTGCGTCATGCCACGGGCGGCAAGTCAACGCTATTAGAACCTCCCTACCTCCTGTAGGCTCGTCATAATAGTGTGTTCTTGCCACTGACGGCGACACCACGCTATTGAAAACTGCACCCCCATAGAAAGACCTGCAACGTCCATTAAGGGGTTAAAGCTAGAAATCACTGTCATCAATGCTTCAGGTGTTTTCTGAATAAAATTTTCAATTTCTTCCAGTAACCCTGTGAGTACGTTACCCTGTGAGTACGTTACCCTGTGAGTATGTTCCTTTTAGTGCAGGCTGTTTGCTAAGCTACGTTGCACTTTTGTTGGCCTTTTCTTCTGAGGTTTTCTGCTGAGACCTGAGGTGGGAGAAACAGGTTTGGGAAGCTCGTTGTGAATAACAGCACCGCCTTCTAAAAATCAGCTACGAGAAATGCTAGTTTCAGTCTCACCAGTTTGTCCTCGGGTAAAATGAGCTGCCCAGACAAGTGATGATGTGCCGTCCATTAGATAGTGTAGGACTCACTACCCTTTCAGTAATTCAACCACATCACCAGTGAATACGGATCTTGGTAGTGTGAACGGGGTATTTTTTCAGAGCATCTTTACACAACATATAATCTCAGCTCAGTAAATATAAAAATAGTTTCTGTTTAGTTAGAGTTCAAATAATAGATAAATAAACTAAAAGCAGTAGATTCCATACAATTGCTTTTCTGAAAAGATGGCGAGCCAGGTATGTGTGATAAGGTTCCCCTAAACTGTTGGATATTGTTTATAACATTAGAACTTCCCGCTGTGTTTCCCAATTATAATACAAGCTACTCTCATGGAACGCCCATGAAACTCCCAAGAAACACCTAAATGTTCGCTAAGTTTCTGATCCCCATTGTTATTAAAGAACAAAAACAAAAAAACTTAATAAGAAACCTATATGGGCTTAGGGTTGTTGTTATATTGTATATATATTCATATTTTTTTATATGTATGTATTTCTAATATTGCAGGTACAGCAAATTAACAGCCAAACTTTTTAATCCAGGTGCACGTTTGCTGGAGGTACCTGCAACTAAAAGTAATATCTAGTGACATGAAGATAAAACAGCAGCAATGTTTTGTGTCCATCTGAAAACCCTTAATATATATATATATATATAATATGTTTGGTATAGTGTAATTGCAATATTAGAAAGTTAGTTCACACTGTACTAAACTGGTTTACATATAATATTGCAGACACAATGTAACAAACATGTTTTTTTTACTATATAACACATTCTGTAAAACGATATTGCGATAGTTGAACTAAACATGCACATTACATAGTAAACAGGTAGTGGCTGTACATATAGATTTTTTTTTTCAGAAATTGCTTTTATTATCATATGTAATATATAACATATTGTGCTTGCATATTTTGCACATCATAACAGAAAGATAAATTATACAATGCAAAAAATAATAAATTTAAACAGTAAAGTCTGTGGTCCATTCTTGTTTTCCTGAAAACTTTGTATGAATTATTATCAGATATAAAAGGACAACAAATAGATATAAACTAAGAATAGTTGACTTGTACATTCAAAACTTCAACATCTCTCCTAAATCAGTAACTCTCCTGATATGGTCTGTGTTGGTATACTATTAGCTTGTCTTTGGCTATTTAGCTTGTACACCAGGATTGATATGGGGCCTGACAGTTGTTATGGTGTTGGCTTGCTCTCTGTGTTTTGCTTCTGTGTACATTATCCAAGGTTTCCATATTTCTATGAATGTGTCTTTAGTTGCCATTAAATCCACAACTGAACTAGACATTTTGTATAAATACTCTATTTTTTGTTGTATTATGTAGAACCCTGGTGGTTAATTTTTCCAGTATCTAGCAAGGCATACTCTCGTGGCTGTACATAATTGAGCAATTAATTTATTTTGTTTTGGTAGGAATCCTCTCATTGGGAGGTGTAGCAAAGCATGTTCCGGTAATAATGTTACTTCTCTGTCATATATGTCTTGCAATAATTTGTTTGTTTCTTGCCATAAGTGTTGTATTTTTTCACAGTGCCACCACATATGCATATTGGTGCCAATCTCTCCGCATCCTCTGAAACATAAATTACTATTTTGGTTTCCTATCTTATGTAGTCTAGTGGGGTATAAATACCATCTATAGGCTGATTTTAGGTAATTTTCCTGTAATGCAGAGTTAATCATGAACTTTGTACCCTGTCTGAGTGTCTGAATCCAGTCTGTAATTGCCCATTCCTTTCCTAAATCAGCTTCCCATTTGTCCATTGTTGATGTTTTGTTCGTGTTATTATTTATATTGAATATTAGGTATAATTTAGTTATGGAGCCTTTTGGCCTAGTTTTAGAAAGACATATGGATTCAAAGGGAGTGGTAACGCGTGTGGTTGATGTACCCATAATTTCATGTACTCTAGAGCATAACTGGAGGTAGTGGTACCACGTATGTGTGTCTAAAGGGTCTAGTTCATTGTATTGGTTATGTGTCATGAATGTCCCATTAATGAGGGTGTCTGCTATCCTGTACAGTCCTCTGTTAGCCCATTTATCCTGTACTATCTTATCTATGGAGGAGTTGAGATCAATTAGAGGGGTTATCGGGGATTTGGTGTTTGTGATTTGATAACAATGTGTTAATTTGTCCCAGATATATAATGTGTGTATAATGGATATGAATCGCTTCCCCTGCTGGGGCCTGCTTTGTTTTGTGGACCATAGAAGTTTGGCTATATTATTAACTCCTATTATGTTAGCTTCTAATTGCACCCATTGTATGTTTTTATCTCTTGTACACCATAAAGCTGTTTGTGCCATTCTGGCGGCGTTATAATATGATATCAGATGGGGTATACCCATTCCTCCCCCGTCTCTATGTCTGGTCATAATATGCTTGTTAATCCTCACTTTTTTATTTTGCCAAATAAAAGAGAGAATATCGTTTTGTAAACTATGTAATTCCCTTATTGGGATGGATATAGGTAAAGATCTGAACAGGTAAAGAAGTGTTGGTAGGATTGTCATTTTAGATACTATAATCCTTCCCAGGAATGATATTTTGTATTTCGTGCATTTGGACATAAGTTGCCGTATTTGTGTGAATAGGGGTTTGTAATTATATTTAAAAAGTGCATAGACATCAGTCGTGATGTGAATTCCCAAGTATTTTATAGTTTTGCTTGCCCATTTAAAGGAGAAATTAGCCTCTAACAATTTTTTAGTATGCGATGGTAGATGGATTCCTATGGCTTCGCATTTATCTTCATTTATTTTATATCCTGACACCGCTCCAAACTGTTGTAGGATATTATATAAGGGTGGTAAAGAAAGTGTGGGTTTTGTAAGGGTTAAAATTACATCATCTGCAAATAATGCAAGTTTATATATTGTATTAGTTACTTTAATTCCTGAGATATCTGTACATTCCCTAATTTTAAGTGCTAGGGGTTCTATGCACAAGGCGAACAACAGTGGGGAGAGGGGGCATCCTTGTCTTGTTCCATTTCGGATTGGTATTGATTTAGAGTTATATCCTGCTAGTCTAATATATGCTTCAGGAGTTGAGTACAGTAATGAGATAGCGTTTAAGAATTCTCCTCGTATTCCTACTTTAGTCAATAAGGCATGTAGCTCCAGTTTACTCTATCGAATGCCTTCTCTGCATCCAATGAAAGGATCAGAGAAGGCACTCCATGTGCATAATTTATTAAATTGATGACTTTACGGGTATTGTCTGGCACTTCCCTGGATTTAATGAAACCGACTTGATCTGAATGTATCAATTTAGTTAGGGGATCGTTTAGTCTATTTGCCAGGATTTTTGTGAACAGTTTTATGTCTTGGTTTATAAGGGAGATGGGCCTATAATTTTGGCATAACTGCTTATTTTTCCCCGCTTTAGGGATAACTGATATTCTGGCCAGGAGCATTTCTTTTGGGATTTCACTTCCTTTCATTATAGAATTAAAGATAGTGACTAATTGTGGGGCTAATATATTTTTGAAGGTTTTATAAAATATTCCAGAATAACCATCTGGTCCTGGAGCTTTGTTTGGCTTAAGATCTTTTATGGCAAGCAAAACCTCTGTTACTGAAATGGGGTTGTTTAGCATTGTAACGTCAGATTGAGACAATTGAGGCATTGTACTGTCTGCTAGGAATTTATTTAGTGTTTCAGCCGCTTCTTGATTCACTTTGGGAGTTGGGAGATTATAGAGTGCATTATAATAGTCAGCAAAGGAGTATGCAATTTCTAGGGGGTCATTTGTTACCTTTCCTGTCGGTGTATGTATCTGTGGTACCGCTGTAGCTCTAGTGATTTCCTTTAATTTGTTTGCTAACATTCTATCTGGTTTGTTGGAGTGGATAAAATAGTGTGTATCTAGTAGTTTTATGGATTTGTTAGCTTCATCTGAGAGGAGATTGTCTAGTTCTTTGTTTTTCTGTTTCAGTTGTTTGTTATTAGCATTGCTTGGGTGTGCTATCACTTCCCTTTTCAGGTTTGAAATGTCTGTTCTCAGTTTTCCTATATGTGATTGGTGGAGTCTATGCTGCCTTGCTGATTCAGTCATCAGGTAACCTCTAACGAAAGCCTTGAGTGCTCCCCATTGGTGTAATGGGTTAAGTGTAGATCCATTATTTGCTGCTATAAAGTGGGTAAGTTGAACTAATAATTTTAGTTTAACAAGTTTGTCCCCTATTATTTTAGGGTTAAATGCCCATGCTTTGGTTCTATTATGATTTGTTATCCCCTGTAGCGTGATCTGAACTATAGAGTGATCTGACCATGTGCAATTATGTATTTTCGCCTGCATGAGTAATGGAACCAGAATCTGGCTCAATAAAATGTAGTCGATTCTCGAATGAGAGTCGTGAACTGGTGAGTAATATGTGTACTCTCTCACACCTTTGTTTAAGGTCCTCCACCCATCAATAAAATTGTGATCAAGTAGGAAATCACCCAGGATTTTATGTTTAGGTTCTCTTTTCTGTTGCGTACGAGTTATATGTTGGGATCTGTCTATTAGATTATCTAATGTGAGATTAAAATCTCCTCCCACGATTATTTTATATTTATTCCACATGGTTAGTAGTTTGCTAACTTTAGTTAGGAATTGAGCTTGGTGGTCATTTGGGGCATAGATATTGCCTATCATGATAGGGGTATTGTGTATGTATCCCCTAATTATCAGGTATCTTCCCTCTTTGTCGGTTATGATTTCGTCCTCTTTAAAGTTTAAGGAACTGTGTAATAGAATTGACACTCCTCTATGCTTCTTATGTGTAGTTGTATGGTATTGTTGTGAATATGCTTTATCCCAGTATTTGGGTGTGTTTGCTTTTGTGAAATGTGTTTCTTGTAGTAACACAATATGTGCTTGCAGATTTTTATATTCCTGAAGTGCCTTTTTTCGTTTGACGTTAGAGTGCAAACCTCTAACGTTGTGTGTGATTACCGTGATTGGAGCCATATTTGGGTAGGAGTTGTGTATGTGCTGATATGTATATTTCTGGTGGCTCGTCTAATTTTTGTATTCATGTGGAGCACTGCAGATATCAATAGTGGAGATGAAAACTTTTGTTTGATATATCATGTGTGATAGGTTAGAAGTAGAGAATTGCCTATGGTGGTAGGAGCTTGTATTATAGGTTTTCTAGCTTTACTTGTGAACTTTAGGAGTGATGCTATCTGTGATAAAGTGTGCATTGTAATGTACAATGAGTCGTCAACTATTAAGAACATTATAATTATAACAAACATAAACATTTCAAGTCAAATGAGTAGAGCAATTAAACAGTGACATTATTCATTTTCACAATAGTGCAAAAAAAAAATCAACATGTATCTTAATGTTTAGAATATGAGAACCATGCTATAACTGGGTGGGCATGGGGAGGGAAGGAAAGATAAGTGGGTAATCTGGTAGGGGGTGGGAGGGTGCTGGGTAAACAAGGATATGGGTGTGGGTTTGAAAGGGATAGGGTATGAATTATGAGGAACGTCTCAACGGTTTAGACAAGAGTGTAATGTCCGGAAATATTATGTAGGGTCAGTAAAATGCTGATCTATCCAACTCACAACCTTACCTTTTTTTTTGTTATTGGAATAGGTACTAAAAATTAATATGCATTTTTTAAGTAACCATAATACCTTTACAGAACAGTGGATTGCCTACTCAGGTAGTTAAACAGCGTTAGATAACAGGCCTGAAGAGTTTGTTTGTAAATTCAGGTTTCTTCGTCCTCGGATTCTGAACTCTGATCAGTCCTGCTTGGGGTCTTTGAGTTTTTGAGCCCTTTTCGGGGGGTTTTCTGTTTCCTTGCAGGTGTCCATTCCCTTTGAAAGGATTGTCTCTGAGGTTTAGGTGGCTGATCCTTGCTTTGTATGTCTGTTAGAAGATATAGCTTCCTAAGAATTTCCTGTCCCTCTTCAACTGTCGTACAGGAGTAGAGGTTGTTTTGATAGGTAAATGATAGTTTGAACGGAAAGTTCCATCTATATCTTATTTGCATGTTATTTAATATGGATAAAATAGGCTTGAGCTCTCGCCTTCTGCGTAGGGTGATCGGAGCTAAATCTGCAAAGATTTGCAAAGAGTGTCCTTCATACGAGAGTGTTTGTGCATTCCTGGCTGCCGTAAGTATTTGATCTTTGATATGGAAGTAATGCATTTTTAAGATAATGTCTCTGGCCATGGAGGGCTGTGGCGGTCTGGAGAGAGCCCTATGCACTCTATCCATGAGTAGCATGGCGGTGTCCATTTCTGGTAAAAGTTGGCGGAATATCTTCGTGACTGTGTCTGGAAGATTAGTGTAGGTTTCTGGGAGGTTTCGGATCCTGAGATTCGACCTTCTCAACCTGTTTTCAAGGTCTTCTATTTGATCTTCCAGCCTTTTGATATTTGATGACTGCTCCTGAATGGCATTGTGTATTTGTGGTATTTCAACAACTACTTCATCAAGTTTCTCCTCCAGCTCCGCTGTACGCCCTCCAATTTCTCGTATGTCTTGTCTAAGTTCAGATATGGCCGTTTTCAATTCTTCCTGAAATAGCACCTTTATTTGACTTAGTAACTCTTTATTTGCGGGCACTGACGGGGCTGGTTCTGTCATGTCTGATTGTGATGAGGGTGAATTGCTTATTGTTGGTGTTAGAGAATTTTCCAGATTTCTTTGCTTTAATTGTGCTCGTGATAGACAATCTTTGACCGTTTGTGATTTGTTTTTCATGTTGCAATGGTATGTTTGCGGCTCTGGCTGTTATGTACAGGCAATGCAAAGGTGTCAGCTACTGTATGACGTCCTCTAAAGATGCTTTGTTAGCTTATATTTAGCATGGATGTATTAAGAAATCATTAAGATGTGAGATTATGTTGCATGTAGCTCTGTCACTGTGCAGCTGCTTCTTTAGTTAGCCCATACTACTCATATGCAGTGCAAGGTGCTATTTTATGCTGCAGTATAATGTTCAGGAGTGAAATCCCAACTGTGTATTCTTTACTGTAAAAATAAAACCCTTTCTGTTTAAATAAAGGGAGATATTTATAATCAAGTGTCCTTTATAAGCTTTCCCAACCTTTGTCCCTTCAGTGTCTCTCTGACTTTCCTGACTAGGGTTGGGGGTCTTGGTACTTCTTAAAAGGACACAGTTGTGGGGTGCAGAGGGGCCAATAAACTTTGCAGAATGTTGCTAAAAATGGCGATTTTCCCACCTCCCTTTCTCCTCAGGGTTAAGCTATTTCCACTTGTAGCATGTAAAAAACCCTTTTATTTTAGGTAGTTTAGTATCTGGGGTATGTCTCTCTATTTTCCCCAAGCTAATGAGGTTATTTTGTGTTGTTTAACTCCTACCTCCAGATCCAGTGTAGGCCGCAGCCGGGGATTTTCCTGAATGGGCCCTGGAAGTCTGAACCGGATGGTTTTGTTTTTGCTGTAAAAGCCCAATTTTGGTCCCAGATCGATTAATTCCTTGTCCTGCTAGAGTGATCTGTTGTTTACCTCAGTTGATATAGGCTGATATGAGGTTTTAATAAGGTTTTTAGCAGAGTTTGCAGAGGAGCTCTGACAAAGTGCAGCTTTCCTGTATGGCAGTCAGCTCCGCCCCCTCCTGTACATATAGATTTAAAAAAAAAAAGCCATTTATTTTTAAAACCACATTTTAACATACAGTGCAAAGTTTTAACAAATCACTATTGTAAAATGGAAAATTTGTAGCTATACTTCTATGGGATATTATTATTCCGTACATGAAATCTTGTTACATGTCAAGGGGCCTATCTAGTCCCAAAGACCGCTGCCCCATAACCCTGTCCGCCTGCTCTGAGCAGGCGGACAGAAATCACCGGGATTCAACCCGATCGAGTACGATCGGGTTGACTGACACCCCCTGCTGGCGGACCATTGGCCGCGAGTCTGCAAGGGGCTGCGTTGCACCAGCAGCTCTTGGGGCCTAGTTATCAAGCCGTCAACCTCAAATACGCTGTGTATTCCGCAGCGTATTTGTGGCGAGGCTGATTCGCCTTAGTTATCAAAGGCTCGAGACCGGCAAAAGTAGAATTTTGTGACGTAAACTTCGATCCGCCGGACTCAGTCCGACACAGATCGATTCTTACGTCACTCCAGATGTTCCGCACACAAGTACGGCACAATCTCACTACTTTTGCTAGTTATCAAAAAACTAGCAGGTACGCTCGGCACTTTTACGGCCCAGCGTACCTGGTTTTCAAAGCGCCAGCCTGGAGGCGGCGGATCCCATAGGAATCAATGGGAGTCTGACCATAGCGAAAGTACAAGTTCGCTGCTGACAGACATCCCATTGATTCCTATGGGAGCTGTCTACACCTAACACCCTAACATGTACCCCGAGTCTAAACACCGCTAATCTGACCCCCCCTACACCGCCGCAACTAAATAAAGTTATTACCCCCTAAACCGCCGCTCCCGGAGCCCACCGCAACTATAATAAATGTATTAACCCCTAAACCGCCGCTCCCTGAACCCGCCGCAACCTATATTAAATGTATTAACCCCTATCCTGCCCCCCCTACACCGTCGCCACCTATAATAAATTTATTAACCCCTATCCTGCCCCCCACTACGCCGCCGCCACTGTAATAAATTTATTAACCCCTAAACCTAAGTCTAACCCTAACCCTAACGCCCCCCTAACTTAAATAATTAATTAAATAAATCTAAATAAATTAACTCTTATTAACTAAATGAATCCTATTTAAAACTAAATACTTACCTTTAAAATAAACCCTAATATAGCTACAATATAATTAATAATTATATTATAGCTATCTTAGGATTTATATTTATTTTACAGGTAACTTTGTATTTATTTTAGCTAGTTAGAATAGTTATTAAATAGTTATTAACTATTTAATAACTACCTAGCTAAAAGAAATACAAAATTACCTGTAAAATAAATCCTAACCTAAGTTACAATTAAACCTAATACTACACTATCATTAAATTAACTAAATAAACTACCTACAAATAACTACAATTAAATACAATTACATAAACTAACTAAAGTACAAAAAATAAAAAAGCTAAGTTACAAAAAATAAAAAAATAAGTTACAAACATGTTAAAAATATTACAACAATTTTAAGCTACTTACACCTAATCTAAGCCCCCTAATAAAATAACAAACCCCCCAAAATAAGAAAAATCCCTACCCTATTCTAAATTAAATAAATTTCAAAGCTCTTTTACCTTACCAGCCCTTAAAAGGGCCATTTGTGGGGGCATGCCCCAAAAAGTTCAGCTCTTTTGCCTGTAAAAGAAAAATACAACCCCCCCCAACATTAAAACCCACCACCCACATACCCCTAATCTAACCCAAACCCCCCTTACAAAAACCTAACACTAATCCCCTGAAGATCATCCTACCTTGAGTCGTCTTCACTCAGCCGAGCCACCGATGGAACTGAAGAGGACATCCGGAGCGGAAGAAGTTAATCCTCCAAGCGGCGCTGAAGAAATCTTCCATCCGATGAAGTCATCATCCAGGCGGCGCTGAAGAAGTCTTTGATCCGGCCGATGTCATCTTCCAAGAGGCGCTGAAGATGTCTTCTATCCGGGTGAAGTCATCTTCCAAGCCGGGTCTTGAATCTTCCTTCCGCCGACGCGGAACCACCTTCTTCACCGACGGACTATGACGAATGACGGCTCCTTTAAGGGACGTCATCCAAGATGGCGTCCCCTCAATTCCGATTGGCTGATAGGATTCTATCAGCCAATCGGAATTAAGGTAGGAAAATCTGATTGGCTGATGGAATCAGCCAATCAGATTCAAGTTCAATCCGATTGGCTGATCCAATCAGCCAATCAGATTGAGCTCGCATTCTATTGGCTGATCGGAACAGCCAATAGAATGCGAGCTCAATCTGATTGGCTGATTCCATCAGCCAATCAGATTTTTCCTACCTTAATTCCGATTGGCTGATAGAATCCTATCAGCCAATCGGAATTGAGGGGACGCCATCTTGGATGACGTCCCTTAAAGGAGCCGTCATTCGTCGTAGTCCGTCGGTGAAGAAGGTGGTTCCGCGTCGGCGGAAGGAAGATTCAAGACCCGGCTTGGAAGATGACTTCACCCGGATAGAAGACATCTTCAGCGCCTCTTGGAAGATGACATCGGCCGGATCAAAGACTTCTTCAGCGCCGCCTGGATGATGACTTCATCGGATGGAAGATTTCTTCAGCGCCGCTTGGAGGATTAACTTCTTCCGCTCCGGATGTCCTCTTCAGTTCCATCGGTGGCTCGGCTGAGTGAAGACGACTCAAGGTAGGATGATCTTCAGGGGATTAGTGTTAGGTTTTTGTAAGGGGGGTTTGGGTTAGATTAGGGGTATGTGGGTGGTGGGTTTTAATGTTGGGGGGGGTTGTATTTTTCTTTTACAGGCAAAAGAGCTGAACTTTTTGGGGCATGCCCCCACAAATGGCCCTTTTAAGGGCTGGTAAGGTAAAAGAGCTTTGAAATTTATTTAATTTAGAATAGGGTAGGGATTTTTCTTATTTTGGGGGGTTTGTTATTTTATTAGGGGGCTTAGATTAGGTGTAAGTAGCTTAAAATTGTTGTAATATTTTTAACATGTTTGTAACTTAATTTTTTATTTTTTGTAACTTAGCTTTTTTTATTTTTTGTACTTTAGTTAGTTTATGTAAATGTATTTAATTGTAGTTATTTGTAGGTAGTTTATTTAGTTAATTTAATAATAGTGTAGTATTAGGTTTAATTGTAACTTAGGTTAGGATTTATTTTACAGGTAATTTTGTATTTCTTTTAGCTAGGTAGTTATTAAATAGTTAATAACTATTTAATAACTATTCTAACTAGCTAAAATAAATACAAAGTTACCTGTAAAATAAATATAAATCCTAAGATAGCTATAATATAATTATTAATTACATTGTAGCTATCTTAGGGTTTATTTTACAGGTAAGTATTTATTTTTAAATAGGAATAATTTATTAAAGTATAGTGTAGTGTTAGGTGTAATTGTAACTTAGGTTAGGATTTATTTCACAGGTACATTTCTCTTTATTTTAGCTAGGTAAGCTATTAAATAGTTAATAACTATTTAATAGTTATTGTACATGGTTAAAATAAATTGAAAGTTACCTGTCAAATAAATATAAATCCTAAGATAGCTAGAATATAATTCTTATTTATATTGTAGCTATATTAGGGTTTATTTTAAAGGTAAGTATTTAGTTTTAAATAGGATTCATTTAGTTAATAAGAGTTAATTTATTTAGATTTATTTAATTAATATTTAAGTTAGGGGGGCGTTAGGGTTAGACTTAGGTTTAGGGGTTAATAATTTTATTACAGTGGCGGCGGCGTAGTGGGGGGCAGGATAGGGGTTAATAAATTTATTATAGGTGGCGACGGTGTAGGGGGGGCAGGATAGGGGTTAATAGGTTTAATATAGGTTGCGGCGGGTTCATGGAGCGGCGGTTTAGGGGTTAAACTATTTATTTAGTTGCGGAGAGGTGCGGGATCAGCAGGATAGGGGTTAATAATTTTATAATAGAGGGCGACGGTGTAGGGGGGGCAGGATAGGGGTTACTAGGTATACTGTAGGTGGCAGCGGTGTCCGGGAGCGGCGGTTTAGGGGTTAATACATTTATAAGAGTTGCGGCGGGGTCTAGGAGCGGCGGTTTAGGGGTTAATACATTTATAAGAGTTGCGGCGGGGTCTAGGAGCGGCGGTTTAGGGGTTAGTAACTTTATTTAGTTGCGGGGGGCTCCGGGGGCGCCGGTATAGGGGGTAGAACAGTGTAGTTTAGTGTGAGTGCTTAGTGACAGGCTAGCAATAAAGCTGGGAAAAAGCCGAAGGGCAGCGAGATCGGATGAGTGATAACTGTCACAGTCCGCTGCTCATCGCCCCGCGGCTTTTTGACAGCTTTATTTGATAACTTAGGCGAACGTATTCAAGGTCCGCGGCGGCGAAGGTAGGCGAGCTTAGGCGGACGTATTGGGCCGGCGAAGCCAGAAAAGTAGACGGCTTGATAACTAGCCCCCCTTGTGAGCTGTTGGTGCAATGCTGAATACGGAGAGCGTATTGCTCTCCGCATTCAGCGATGTCTTGCGGACCTGATCCGCACTGTCGGATCAGGTCCGCAAGACATTTGTTAAATTGGCCTCCAAGAGTAAAAAAACAAGTTTTTTTTGTTTTTTTTTAAAATAACAAATTTACTTTAAATACACAAAATTGTATTTTGCAGTATACCCACAATACCCAGCACATAAAGGTGAATTATTTCTTTACTTGCTCCACTATTGTATTGTAACAAAGAGGGTGACATTGAATACTGTGTAAAAGGATCCTTTACATTACACCTTCACTGCAGACAGCGAGACTGATTTTAACATTCCGCCAGTGGCAGAGAAGTATCTCCTCCCACAGTGAAGTAAAGTAAAAAGCCTCTTTGCAAGTCTGACATCTAACACTTATTTCATCCATCTCACTGCGGACATCTTTATAACATAGCGCTATTGTGACAAACCTTTTAGCATTGGCCCTTAGGCTCAACCCTACTGTATAATTGACTTATACATGCTGTGACCTATTAGCCTCCTATTCTATTGGTGGTGAAACTTGCATGACTTAGAAAGAGCATGTAATTTTGGGGTATTTTTCTTTTTATATATATTTATTTATTTTCTGAAATTGATCTATTTCTTCTTTTGTTAAACCTTAACTCCTTTCTTTGAGAAAAGCTAAATAAAGTATTTTAATTGTACAGTTCATGATGGACATTATATTTTGGCTTATATAAAGTATATCTTTACCAATCAACTATTATTTGTGTCAGTTGTTGCATAATATTAATATGATGCTCTACAAGTGGGTTTGAGGAGTTTTAGGATTGTGCACACGTTGTGTGTAAAACAGCTGTGTTTATTTCTAGATTATTAACCAGCCATCCCAATATAGGTGACCTTGAAAAAAGGAAACAAAGTTGCAATAACAAGTCATAAAATGTTCAAGGTGGATAAAACCCAAAGTAAATATCCAGTTGATCGGGTGTGTGAGATATTAAAGTGGATAATTATTATGCAAGCAGAACACAAATGGGTTGTATCTGATGTACGGTCTGTAGAATAGAACAGCACAAAACAATCTGTTTTATGATGTCCATAAAACTCATTTTGCTACAAGTCAATTTCCAAATAATGTTTCAGTCATGATATATTAAAATGTTGCCATAAACTGTTGATCAATATATTGTTTTAGAATGTGTCAAGATTACAACTCCATTAAAAAAGTAATTGAATAGGATTATATGGATAGGAATAGGTTTAAGGATACGCCAAAGTAGAAGCTTAGGGTTAAGCATGTATTTTATGCTGATTTTTTATAACTGTAGTCCAAGCATTAGTAAGGTTCTCTGAGTGAGGAGTGTGCAGGAGACTGGTACCTTTAGTAATACCAGCTGGAATGTGCACATAACATGTCAAGATATAAATGCATGTTTTAGGGAGGTAATGATGTGTGATAGCTTTTGAGAAGCTGATGCTCAGAAGACATAACTTAGTAATCGAGGTGTTAATGCGAAAGTTGGTGATGCAGAAACCAGGTGCATCAGGAGAAGCAGAATTCAAATGCTAGTACTAGATGCCCGGGCTGCAGAAGATACAGAATGCTACCATTGGACATCTTGGACCACAGGAACTGTAATAGGTAACTGTAAGGCAACAGAAGATACTGTAGCTGACATGGACACCATATACCGAGGCCAAACACTGTGGTAGCTGAATTAGACTTGTACAGGAATGACACAGGAGCAACTTGACAGTTTCAGGATTTTCAGGTACACAAACTGGTAACATGATGCTCAGGAACATTATGGGACTTTACAGATAAACAAGGAGAGATGCTTTAGGGTCGCTAGTCCTAAAGTAACACGCACTAACAAATTAGCTCATGTCATTTATTCCCTATTACAGCCCTTTAAAGAGGACAATATGTACCAGTACCATGTCCCTTTAAGTACTGTTCACTAACTGAGCAAGACACCTGTTCTCCAGCTGCAACACTCACATGTCATTCGTTATCAGCCCATTAGGTTCATTTTTTATATTAATATTAGCAAGTTAATATGTAGCCAAAAAAATGAGCCCAGGCTCCTGCTAAATAAAATCTATGCCAACAGGGAGGAAAGATAAGGACTTGTATAAAAAATACCCCATGAGTGTGTTATTCACTAGAGATCTGAGTACGGAAATTAACAAAGAACCACAATGGGAACAATGTATCTATTGCTTCTTTTTACTGGAGTCCTCGCTGGTGGTAAATATTTATATAACAAAATATAAGAAATAAATGATATTATATGAAAGTTAACAAACATTTTCTGCAGAATTGTTTTACATTACCATTTTATGCACTTTAGTGCTTGCTTTACAGTAACATTTTATGCACTTTAGTGCTTGTTTTACAGTAACATTTTATGCACTTTAGTGTATGTTTTACAGTAACATTTTATGCACTTTAGTGTATGCTTTACAGTAATATTTTATTTACAGTAACATTTTATGCATTTTAGTGTATGCTTTTCAGTAACATTTTATGCACTTTAGTGCTTGTTTTACAGTAACATTTTATGCACTTTAGTGTATGTTTTACAGTAATATTGTATGCACTTTAGTGCTTGTTTTACAATAACATTTTATTTACAGTAACATTTTATGCATTTTAGTGTATGCTTTTCAGTAACATTTTATGCACTTTAGTGTATGCTTTACAGTAATATTTTATGCACTTTAGTGTATGCTTTTCAGTAATATTTTATGCACTTTAGTGTATGCTTTACAGTAACATTTTATGCACTTTAGTGTATGCTTTACAGTAATATTTTATGCACTTTAGTGTATGCTTTACAGTAACATTTTAATCACTTTAGTGTATGCTTTACAGTAATATTTTATGCACTTTAGTGTATGCTTTACAGTAACATTTTATTCACTTTAGTGTATGCTTTACAGTAATATTTTAAGCACTTTAGTGTATGATTTACGGTAACATTTTATGCACTTTAGTGCTTGTTTTACAGTAACATTTTATGAACGCTTTACAGTAATATTTTATGCACTTTAGTGTATGCTTTACAGTAACATTTTATGCACATTAGTGTATGTTTTACAGCAATATTTTATGCACTTTAATGCTTGCTTTACAGTAACATTTTATGCACTTTAGTGTATGTTTTACAGTAACATTTTATGCACTTTAGTGCTTGGTTTACAGTAACATTTTATGCACTTTAGTGTATGTTTTACAGTAACATTTTATGCACTTTAGTGTTTGCTTTACAGTAACATTTTATTCACAGTAACATTTTATGCCCTTTAGTGCTTGCTTTACAGTCATATTTTATGCACTTTAGTGCTTGTTTTACAGTAAAATATTATGCACTTTAGTGTATGTTTTGCAGTAACATTTTATGCACTTTAGTGCTTGCTTTACAGTAACATTTTATTTACAGTAACATTTTATGCACTTTAGTGCTTGCTTTACAGTAACATTTTATGCACTTTAGTGTATGTTTTACAGTAACATTTTATGCACTTTAGTGTATGTTTTACAGTAACATTTTATGCACTTTAGTTTCTTGTTTTACAGTAACATTTTAGGTCTTATGTAAACGTTTATACACAAAAATACTAAAGGATTTGAAGTCCCTGCATGTTACAGTTTACAGCTCATTAAGAGATAGTGTGCATAGTGTGCTTAGTGTGGCATAGTGAGACCTGGTTCTTTAAAGGGTCATGAAAGTCAAAAGACAAATTTAATGGAACATGCACATTTAAGAGACTTCAATTTACTTTTAATTTCAAATGTACTTTGTTCTCTTGGTATCCTTTGTTGAAGTGCATATCTAGGAAGGCACAGGAGCAGCAATGCAGTGCTAGGAACTATCTGCTAATTGGTGACTACATATATATGCCTCTTGTCATTGGCTCACTAGATGTGCCCAGCTAGCTCTCAGTAGTGCAATGCTCCTGTGGACTATAACAAAGCTAAAGGGTAAAACAGAAAAGGGTTAATCACAATCTATTGATAATTATCGGCTGCTAATGATGTTATCTATTTGACACAACCGTTTTCATTGTTTACCAGCAGCACTTTCTTTATTATTGTTTAATGAAAAACGACCCAATACCATGAGCCAATCCAGAGTCTTAGTGGTTAAAGAGACATGAAACCCAAATTTTGACTTTCATGATTCAGATAGAACAAACAATTTAAAACAACTTTACAATTTACTTCTATTATTAAATTTGCTTGATTCTCTTGGCATCATTTGTTGAAGGAGCAGAAATGCACTACTGGGAGCTAGCTGAACACATTAAATGAACCAATGACAAAAGTCATATATGTGCAGCCACCAATCAGCAGTTAGCTTCCCATAGTGTATTACTGCTCCTGAGCCTACCTAAATATGTGTTTCAACAAAGAATACCAAAAGAACAAAGCAAATTAGATTGCAGAAGTAAATTGGAAAAGTTGTTTAAAATCAAATGCTCTATAAAAATCATGAAAATATTTTTTTGGCTTTAATGTCCCTTTTAATGACACATTGCAGGGACATTCAAATCTCTTAGCGATGCATAATGGGTGAACTGTACACATCACCTATTAGCATCAATGTGCACTATTAAAAGAGATCAGTTAACATACAAACCCTTCAACCTGTGATATGATCCCTAAAACCCCATATTAACATTCTGGCTGGGGTCACTCAAAAGCCTTTTGAAAACTTATCAAATGATTATCAACAGAAAAACACCATTGAAGTCTAAGGGAATTTGTGTAGATAAATCATTTAATACATTTTTCGAAAGGATTGTGATCCTGAAAAAAATTATCAAATAATTTATCTACAAACATCCCAATAGTTTTTTTATTTTTCTGTGGATAATCTTTACATAGATTTGTCTAAAGGATTGTGATTGGCCCTTATGCAGTGTTATTTTACAGAGGAAAATAATTTGTGCTTCAGGTGTATCAGAAGCATGTTGGGATTGTGATCACTGAAAAAGTAAAGTGCACTAGAGTTGATTACAATCCTTTAGGAAAGTGTATCTCCTTTTTTTTTTTTTTTTTTTTTTTTACAAAAAAACAGCATTAACATTTATGGAAATGTTTTTAGATATATAATTTGAGTTGTCTAAATGATTGTGATCGACCCCACTGCCAAAAACAAGTGCAACCTTGTAGTAAACCCCAATAGTTATATACAAGAAAATGTGCAATAACAAAGGGGTCACAATCCTTTACAAAAATGTATGTAATAGTTTTCAACAGAAGCTCACCAATAAAGTCTATAGGTATTTTTGTAGATAAAGTTTTTCCAAAATGATCTATCACATTAGAGCATATTCTTTTTCTATTTGTATGCCCTTTAATCAATATAACTGAAAAAGAGACTTTGTCAAATAGCAATACTCACCATTAATGTCTATGGGGATTTTTGTAGATAAATCATTTGATACGTTTTTCTATCCGATTGTGATTGTCTCCTTAATATTAGAATCCATTCAGTTGTACTATATGACATTATGGGTTGATCTAAATCCTTTAGAAAAACGTATCTGATTTTTTTCAACAGAAAGTCTATGGTGGGGGGGGGGGCTTTGTAGATAAATCATTAGATAAATGAACAGATTAATTAGGTACAGAATGTGATGTTTGTAAATACAAATTTTTTATAGAATATTGTGAAGATTTCAGGAAAAGATAAAAGTGACAATAAACAATATTTTTTCAGTAATTGTGTAGAATGTGCTAAATTAATTACTACAATTAGACTCTTTCCTGTCAGAGTTTGCTACATTCATCCGAACAGTACGGTTGAGGAGGTTGAGCTTTTGGGAACAACCCTGTCATGTGGTGTTTAAAAATTCTGCCTGACCTAATTATCCTCAGCAGAAGAAAAAACATAAGAGAACTGTGGCAGTGCCACTTCACAGAAACTAAATCACTTTATAGAAACTAAAATGTATATAAGATACAGATTATCCTCAAGCTAAGTTTTGCTCTGAATAGATCATTATATCTAGCAGTTGTTTACTGTTTTATAATCCTTTAGAGAAAGGTGTATAAATGAAAATTGACGCTAATACTGCAGTGGGAAGAAAACAGTGATTTATTCAGGTCAGGAACATAAGTATGAAAAGGAAAAGTAATGAAATACGTTTTGAAATACCCTTTAAGATAAAGATAGACAAAGAAAACAATTTGACAAGAACTGTTATAAATATGCAGAAGGATAAACAGAGTTATACTGTCAGATCATTTTTATTTTTCTAGTACTGAGAGCAGAGATAGTGGTTAAAGGATTAGCGAACATTAGGTTGTTTCAGGGATAAATATTATAATAAATTAAAGGGACACTCAATTTAAAATTAAACTATCATGATTCAGATTTCATTAACAAAATGTGCACAGTCTTTTTATATTTATAGTTTTTGAGTCACCAGCTCCTACTGAGCGTGTGCAAGAATTCACAGAATATACGTATATGCATTTGTGATTGGCTGATGGCTGTCACATGATACAGGAGGAGGAAAAATAGACATAACTTTGAAATTTGTCAGAAAAAAATCTACTACTCACTTGAAGTCCAGACTAAGGGGCCCATTAATCAAGCTCCGTACGGAGCTTGTGGGCCCGTGTTTGAAGCAGCGGTCACAAAGACCGCTGCTCCATAACCTGTCCGCCTGCTCAGAGCAGGCGGACAGACATCGGCGGAATTCAACCTGATCGAGTACGATCGGGTTGATTGACACCCCCCTGCTGGCGGCCAATTGTCTGCGAGTCTGCAGGGGGCGGCGTTGCACCAGCAGCTCTTGTGAGCTGCTGGTGCAATGCTGAATACGGCGAGCGTATTGCTCTCCGTATTCAGCGAGGTCTGGCGGACCTGATCCACACTGTCGGATCAGGTCCACCAGACTTTGATAAATTGGGGCCCATGTGTTATTGAATTGTATTTTTATCATGTGCTTGTTTATTTAAATCTACTCTATTTACTGGTCCTTTAAGTTAGAGAATGATACTTGCTAATGTTTACGGGAAGTAATCTCAAAGTTATTAAAGGGATATGAACCCCAAACATTTTATTTAATCATTCAGATAGTGCATGTCATTTTAAACAACTTTCTAATTTACTTCTATTATTATTTTTTTTCTAATTCTCTTGATATTTTTTGTTGAAAAGCAGGGACATAAGCTTAGGAGCCAGCACATATCTGGAGCGCTATATGGCAGCGGTTTTGCAAATAATTTTATTAATTTGCTACACCACTAGATAGCAGCAATGAGATGTTTTAAATCTGAAATCAGTGTAGTTGAGACAAACAGAAGAAGCTGTGAAGAAATGGTAAAAGTGCAAGTTATAATCGAAGAACACACCACCAAAGTAAATAGATACAGTATCTCACAAAAGTGAGTACACCCCTCACATATTTGTAAATATTTTATTATATCTTTTCATGTGACAACACTGAAGAAATTACACTTTGCTACAATGTAAAGTAGTGAGTGCATAACAGTGTAAATGTGCTGTCCCCTCAGCCATGTCTAAACTGTTGGCAGCAAAATTTAGTACACCCTTGTGGAAAATTGGAAATGTCCAAATTGAGCCCAAATTGACAATATTTTGTGTGGCCACCATTATTTTCCAGCACTGCCTTAACCTTCTTGGGCATGGAGTTCACCAGAGCTTCACAGGTTGCCACTGGAGTCCTCTTCCACTCCTCCATGATGACTTCACAGAGCTGGTGGATGTTAGAGACCTTGCACTCCCCCACCTTCCATTTGAGGATGCCCCAAAGATGCTCAATAGGGTTTAGGTCTGGAGACATGCTTGGCCAGTCCATCACCTTCACCCTCAGCTTTTTAGCAAAGCAGTGGTTGTCTTGGAGGTGTGTTTGGGGTCATTATCATGTTGGAATACTGCCCTGCGGCCAAGTCTCCGAAGGAAGGGGATCATGCTCTGCTTCAGTATGTCACAGCACATGTTGGCATTCATGGTTTTCTCAATGAACTGTAGCTCCCCAGTGCTGGCAGCACTCATGCAGGTCCAGACCATGATACTCTCACCACCATACTTGACTGTAGGCAAGACACACTTGTCTTTGTACTCCTCACCTGGTTGCCGCCACACACGATTAACACCATCTGAACCAAATAAGTTTATCTTGGTCTCATCATTCCACTTGACATGGTTCCAGTAATCCATGTCCTTACTCTGCTTTTCTTCAGCAAACTGTTTGGAGGCTTTCTTGTGCATCATCTTTAGAAGAGGCTTCCTTCTGGGACGACAGCCATGCAGACCAATTTGATGCAGTGTGTGACATATGGTCTGAGCACTGAAAGACTGACCCCCCCCCCGCCCCTTCAACCTCTGCGGCAATGCTGGCAGCACTCATATGTCTATTTCCCAAAGACAACCTCTGGATATGACGCTGAGCATGTGCACTTAACTTCTTTGGTCCACCATGGTGAGGCCTGTTCTGAGTGAAACTTGTCCTGTGAAACCGCTGTATGGTCTTGCCCACCATGCTGCAGCTCAGTTTCAGGGTCTTGGCAATCTATAGCTTAGGCCATCTTTATGTAGAACAACAACTCTTTTTTTCAGATCCTCAGAGAGTTCTTTGCCATGAGGTGCCATGTTGAACTTCCAGTAACCAGTATGAGAGAGTGTGAGAGCGATAACACCAAATTTAACACACCTGCTCCCCATTCAAACCTGAGATCTTGTATCACTAACGAGTCACATGACACCGGGGAGGTAAAACGTCTAATGCGGCTCAATTTGGACATTTCCACTTAGGGGTATACTCACTTTTGTTGCCAATGGTTTAGACATTAATGGCTGTGTGTTATTTTGAGGGGACAGCAAGTTTACACTGTTATGCCGGCTGTACACTCACTACTTTACATTGTAGCAAAGTGTCATTTCTTCAGTGTTGTCACATGAAAAGATATAATAAAATATTTACAGAAATGTGAGGGGTGTACTCACTTTTGTGAGATACTGTATTTATTAAAAGATAGGAAAGACAATCAGTTGTTTGTTTACATTCTAAAATAAAAGGAAATTATATGTTTTTAATTTTTTATACAAATACAATTAGCATATTTTTTAAATATACAATATTAGGAAATGAAGTATAAATATACAATATGAGGAAATTAAGTATAAATATACAATATAACAAACTCAAATAAGATAAATAAGTAAAGGTCACCAGCTACCTTTTATCCAAATGAAATTAATATGTTTAATTGGTTTTGATGTCATGACCTTTTAGAGCATCACAGTCTTATAATGTCACATGTCCTAATTCCCTAGGTCAGGCTCAGAGACACTTTGTCACAGCCTTTTTGGAAAATTACGACAGAACTTCTGCTACAACATTTCAGCTGTATATTATAACATACAACAATGCTGCATCAGTTACTGTCACAGTAGCTCAACCAAGTTTCAACCAAACTGTGGTAATTGAAAGAGACAAAGATGCCTTAGTAACTTTAAGCTATGACTACATGATCTATGAAAAGGATATATCTTCCAAGGCCGTGATTGTGACATCTGATGCTAATATCTCTGTCTACGCATTTTACACAAAAAACAATACTGCGGATGCCATGGTTTGTCTTCCTCAAGAGGAATTAGGCACAGAATACTATATATTTACTCCTGGAACAGGGGGGATAAACCAGTTTGCTGTGGCCAATGGAATAAATGATGCTGTTTCAGTCAACATTACAGTCTCGGGCACTATCATCTTTAATGGTACTTATTATGGGAGCAAAGACAAAATTTCAATCTCTCTTGCATATCAGCAAGTCATTCAATTCCAAAGTACCAGTGATTTAACAGGCACCAGAATTTCATCTTCTGCACCGGTGGCCGTTTTCATGGGCAATAAATGCTTTGCTGGTCCAGGCACCACTTGTGATGTTCTTGTTGAACAGTTGTATCCGGTGCAGAATTGGGGGAGGTACTTTGCAGTGTTTCCTTTGTTAAATCACACCAGTGATATCATCGATATAATAGCAGCTTACTCCGACACCCGAATATTCATAGAAGGGTCTAAGGGAAACACCACTCAGTATAATCTAGCACAAGGATCCCATGTGAAACTCACCTTACAAGACAGAATTCTTGTGAACTCTTCCAAGCCCATAATGATATCCTATCTTATTCAACAAAGCACAACTGGACCTGTTCCTGACTATGATCCTTTTCTCACTACTGTCCCCCCTATAGATTTTAAGAGGAACTACTACAAATTTGTAACATACCCAGACTACTACAATTACCTTCTGATAGTATCTCAATCATCTGCAGACACTGATTTTTTTCTCGACCATCATCCTCTAAATCTGAACAATGCTTTTGTCTCTGAGTTAAATGGAATAAAAGCCATAGAGGTCTCTTTGGGTAAAATTGGTGGACAACATGAAATATACAATGAGGCTTCTGCTTTTGTGATCTATGTTTATGGAATATACCATGGTGTGTCTTATGGCTACTCAGTTGGCCAGGAAAAGTCTTACCCAGGTAAGTATATGTATTGCTCTTCAACCAGCATTGAAAGGGACACAGAAGTCACATTTAATCTTTATGATACAGAAACTGTATGTCCTTTTAAAAATAAATATACACTTTCCAATTTACTTTAGTTATTTTAGTTATTATAGTTACCACTTCCTCTTGATCTCTTTTGTTAAAATGTTTTGTAGTTCCTTTCCATAAGAGCATACTGAGGTAGGCTCAAGTGTGTGCACATGTCTTGAGTACTTCATGTATAAAATTGTTATAAACATTAATACAAACACTGCTGCTATATACTGCACAAGACAGGTTCACACTCCTGAGCTTATGCAACTATCACCTAGATTACGAGTTTTGTGCTATAGAGGGTGCGAAACGAACGCAACAAAAGTTGCGTTATTTCACCCCCCCCCCATCGATGCCATTACAAGTTTCTGAAAAGCCTCCTTGTGCGTGCAATATGGTGGTGATAAGCTCCATACCGCACAAAAGCCAAGGGCTGCTTTGGCGTGCACGCTTTCCCCATAGACATCAATGGGGAGAGAGTGTTCGAAAAAAAAATTAACACATGAAGTACAGAATGGCTATCGTCTATGGGGAAAAGAAAGTTACATTTAAACCTAACACTCTAACATAAACCCTTAGTCTAAACACCCCTAATCCACCGCCCCCGACATCGCCGACACCCAAATAAAGTTATTAACCCCTAATCTGCCACTACCGACATCGCCGACACTAATGAAAGTTATTAACCCCTAAACCTCCAGCCTCCCACATATCTGCCACTAAATAAACCTATTAACCCCTAAACCGCCAGACCCCCACATTGCAAAACACTAAAATAAACTATTAAACCCAAAACACACCCCTAACTTTAAATTAAAAGTACAATATAGCTTATAAATAAAAACTTACCTGTGAAATAAATATAACCCTAACATTAAACTATAAATTAACCTAACCTTACTATTCTAATAAAATAAAAAAACTACCAATTAAAAAATCTAAATTACAAATTTAAAAAACCTAACACTTTGAAACAAAATTAAAAAATCTAAATTACAACTAAAAAAAACTAACACTACGAAAAATCTAAAAAATCAAAGTTCACCAAAAATAATAAACACTAAAATCATGACAAATAAAAAACACTAAAATCATGACAAATAAAAAACACTAAAGCCTAGATTTAGAGTTCTGTGTTAGCCGTCCAAACCACCGTTAGGGGGTTCTAACTCTGGTTTTGGACGCCCGCTGGTATTTTGAGTCAGTCAGGAAAGGGTCTAACTCTCACTTTCCAGCCGCGACTTTTCCATACCGCAGATCCCCTTACGTCAATTGCGTATCCTATCATTTCAATGGGATCTTTCTAACGCTGGTATTTAGAGTCTTGGCTGAAGTGAGCGTTAGAACTCTAACGACAAGACTCCAGCCGCAGAAAAAAGTCAGGAGTTAAGAGCTTTATGGGCTAACGCCGGTTCCTAGAGCTCT
Source organism: Bombina bombina (assembly GCF_027579735.1). Lineage (NCBI taxonomy): Eukaryota > Metazoa > Chordata > Amphibia > Anura > Bombinatoridae > Bombina > Bombina bombina. The sequence continues at coordinate 255,591,746 of NC_069505.1, forward strand.
AGAACTACTGTGCTCTAAAGTACACTAACACCCATAAACTACCTATGTACCCCTAAACCGAGGTCCCCCCACATCGCCGCCACTCTAATAAAAATTTTTAACCCCTAATCTGCCGACCGCACACCGCCGCAACCTACATTATCCCTATGTACCCCTAATCTGCTGCCCCTAACATTGCCGACCCCTATATTATATTTATTAACCCCTAATCTGCCCCCCCCAATGTCGCCGCTACCTAACTACACTTATTAACCCCTAATCTGCCGACCCGACCTCGCCGCCACTATAATAAATGTATTAACCCCTAAACCACCTCACTCCTGCCTCAAAAACCCTATGATAAATAGTATTAACCCCTAATCTGCCCTCCCTAACGTCGCCGACACCTAACTTCAAGTATTAACCCCTAATCTGCCGACCGGACCTCGCCGCTACTATAATAAATGTATTAACCCCTAAATAACTATTTAATAGCTACCTAGTTAAAATAATTACAAAATTACCTGTAAAATAAATCCTAACCTAAGTTACAATTAAACCTAACACTGCACTATCAATAAATTAATTAACTAAACTATCTACAATTAAATCAACTAAACTAAATTACAAAAAAACAAAACACTAAATTACAGAAAATAAAAAAAGATTACAAGAATTTTAAACTAATTACACCTACTCTAAGCCCCCTAAAAAAATAACAAAGCCCCCCAAAATAAAAAAAATGCCCTACCCTATTCTAAAATAAAAATTTAACAGCTCTTTTACCTTACCAGCCCTTAAAATGGCCTTTTGCGGGGCATGCCCCAAAGAAAACAGCTCTTTTGCATTTAAATAAACATACAATACCCCCCCCAACATTACAACCCACCACCCACATACCTCTAATCTAACCCAAACACCCCTTAAAAAAACCTAACACTAAGCCCCTGAAGATCTCCCTACCTTATCTTCACCACGCCGGGTATCACCGATCCGTCCAGAAGAGGGTCCGAAGTCTTCATCCAATCCGGCAAGAAGAGGTCCAGAAGAGGGTTCGAAGTCTTCATCCAACCCGGCAAGAAGAGGACATCCAGACCGGTAGACATGTTCATCCAGGCGGCGTCTTCTATCTTCATCCATCCGGCGCGGAGCGGGACCATCTTGAAGCAGCCGACGCGGATCCATCCTCTTCTTCCGGCGACTCCCGACGAATGAAGGTTCCTTTAAGTGATGTCATCCAAGATGGAGTCCCTCGAATTCTGATTGGCTGATAGGATTCTATCAGCCAATCGGAATTAAGGTAGGAAAAATCTGATTGGCTGATTGAATCAGCCAATCAGATTCAAGTTCAATCGGATTGGCTGATCCAATCAGCCAATCAGATTGAGCTTGCATTCTATTGGCTGTTCATATCAGCCAATAGAATGCAAGCTCAATCTGATTGGCTGATTGGATCAGATTTTTCCTACCTTAATTCCGATTGGCTGATAGAATCCTATCAGACAATCGGAATTCGAGGGACACCATCTTGGATGACGTCACTTAAAGGAACCTTCATTCATCGGGAGTCGCCGGAAGAAGAGGATGGATCCGCGTCGGCTGCTTCAAGATGGTCCCGCTCCGCGCCGGATGGATGAAGATAGAAGACGCCGCCTGGATCAACATGTCTACCGGTCCGGATGTCCTCTTCTTGCCGAATAGGATGAAGACTTCGGACCCTCTTCTGGACCTCTTCTTGCCGGATAAGATGAAGACTTCGGACCCTCTTCTGGACGGATCGGTGATACCCGGCGTGGTGAAGATAAGGTAGGGAGATCTTCAGGGGCTTAGTGTTAAGTTTTTTAAGGGGTGTTTGGGTTAGATTCGGGGTATTGTATGTTTATTTAAATGCAAAAGAGCTATTTTCTTTGGGGCATGCCTCGCAAAAGGCGCTTTCAAGGGCTGGTAAGGTAAAAGAGCTGTTAAATTTTTATTTTAGAATAGGGTAGGGCATTTTTTTATTTTGGGGGTAGGTGTAATTAGTTTAAAATTCTTGTAATCTTTTTTTATTTTCTGTAATTTAGTGGGGGGTTTTTTGTAATTTAGTTTAGTTGATTTAATTGTAGATAATTGTAGGTAGTTTATTTAATTAATTTATTGATAGTGTAGTGTTAGGTTTAATTGTAGCTTAGGTTAGGATTTATTTTACAGGTAATTTTGTAATTATTTTAACTAGGTAGCTATTAAATAGTTATTAACTATTTAATAGCTATTGTACCTAGTTAAAATAAATACAAAGTTGCCTGTAAAATAAATATAAATCCTAAAATAGCTACAATATAATTATTTGTTATATTGTAGCTATATTAGGGTTTATTTTACAGGTAAGTATTTAGCTTTAAATAGGATTAATTTATTTAATAAGATTTATTTTATTTCTTTAGATTTAAATTATATTTATCTTAGGGGGGTGTTAGTGTTAGGGTTAGACTTAGCTTTAGGGGTTAATACATTTATTATAGTAGCGGTGAGGTCCGGTCGGCAGATTAGGGGTTAATACTTGAAGTTAGGTGTCGCAGATGTTAGGAAGGGCAGATTAGGGGTTAATAAAATTTATTATAGGGTTTTTGAGGCGGGAGTGAGGCGGTTTAGGGGTTAATACATTTAATATAGTGGCAGCGAGGTCCGGTCGGCAGATTAGGGGTTAATAAGCGTAGGTAGGTAGTGGCGACATTGGGGGGGGGGCGATTAGGGGTTAATAAATATAATATAGGGGTCGGCGATGTTAGGGGCAGCAGATTAGGGGTACATAGCTATAATGTAGGTTGCGGCGGTGTACGGAGCGGCAAATTAGGGGTTAAAAATAATATGCAGGGGTCAGCGATAGCGGGGGAGGCATATTAGGGGTTAATAAGTGTAAGGTTAGGGTTGTTTAGACTAGGGGTTCATGTTAGGGTGTTAGGTGCAGACTTAAGAAGTGTTTCCCCATAGGAAACAATGGGGCTGCGTTAGGAGCTGAACGCTGCTTTTTTGCAGGTGTTAGGTTTTTTTCCAGCTCAAACTGCCCCATTGTTTTCTATGGGGGAATCATGCACGAGCACGTTTTTGAAGCTAGCCGCGTCCGTAAGCAACGCTGGTATTGAGAGTTGAAGTGGCGGTAAATATGCCTGTACGCTCCCTTTTTGGAGTCTAACGCAGCCCTTCAGAGAACTCTAAATACCAGCGTTGTTTAGAAGGTACGGGGGGAAAAAAACACACGTAGCTAACGCACCCCTTCTAACGCAAAACTCTAAATCTAGGTGTAAGATTACAAAAAAAAAAAACGAAATTATCAAAGATAAAAACAATTACTCCTAATCTAGTAACCCTAGTAGTTTTTTTTTAGATTAGGGCTTCGGCTTTATGTAAAAGAGCTGAATGCCCTTTTCAGGGCAATGTAAAAGATCTGAATGCCCTTTTAAGGGCAATGCCCATACAAATGCCCTTTTCAGGGCAATGGGTAGCTTAGGTTTTTGTTAGAGGTAGGTTTTTTATTTTGTGGGGTTGGTTGGGAGGTCGGTTTTACTGTTCTGGGGTCTTTGTATTTTTTTCCAGGTAAAAGAGTTGATTTCTTTAGGGCAATGCCCTACAAAAGGCAATTTTAAGGGCTATTGGTAGTGTTTATTGTAGGTTAGGGTTTTTTTTATTTGGGGGGCTTTTTAATTTTTTAGGGCTATTAGATTAGGTGTAATTGTTTTTATTTTTGATAATTTCGTTAGTTATTTTTCGTAATTTAGTATTTTTTATTTTGTGTAATTTTAGACTTACATTTTTTTAGTAGTGTTAGGTTTTTTTAAAGTGTAATTTAGTTTTTTTTAATTGGTAGTTATTTTAATTTTAGTATAATAGTTTAGTATAGAAGTTATGTTAGGTTAATTGTTAACTTAAGTTTTTTTAATTTCACAAGTAATTTAAAGTTAGGGGGTAATAGGTTTAGGGATTAATAGTTTAATGTATTAGTGGCGATGTGGGAGAGCTGGCGGTTTATGGGTTAATCGGTTTATTTAGTAGTGGCGATGTGGGGGGGCTGGCAGTTTAGGGGTTAATAGGTTTAGTTAGTGGCTGCAATGTGTGGGAGCGGCGGAATAGGGGTTAATAACTTTATTATAGTGACAGGGATGTGGGCAGGCGGCAGATTAGGGGTTAATAAGTTTTAAATAGTGTTTGTGATGCAGGAGGGTGGCGGTTTAGGGGTTAATAGGTAGTTTATGGGTGTTAGTGTACTTTGTAACAGTTTAGTTATGTTTTGTGAAACATTTTTGTGGCTCAAAACTCATAACTACTGCTTTCAGATGGCGGTATGGATCGTTTCGGTACAGGCTGTAACGCAAGCATTTTAGCCTCACCGCACAACCTGCTATGAAAATCACACGCAAAAAGGTAATTTTTTTAAGCGCGGGATTGACGTTGCGCTAGAGGCTAAAATGCTTGCAGCATAGCTAAACCGACACGACTTGTAATGGCTGCGTTACTGTTTTTACGCTGAAATTGCCATTTTTTCAGCGTTAAAACTGTAACACAAAACTCGTAATCTAGGTGTATGTGAGGTCAGTTTGTATGATCTATCTCAGAGTTCTTCATACTTTTTTTTCAAGACCCAGTGCCATGATATTATATACCGTTGTGGCTATATTTTAAGCTTGGTGTGAACATTTCTAAAGTAATATACAAAAGAATAGCTGCAATTTTTGGCAAAATTACTGAAATGTGTGTGTACTCTATTCCTGATTGTAGCCAAACTTGAAAGTGTTGTAAAATGTAATACACACAAACACTCATACAACACACACACAACACACAGACAATCATAAAACACTGACTCCACACACAACACCAAAATCTCATACAACACACACACACCACATACACTCTCATACACACAAACCATACACACTATCATACAACACACACACAACATACACTCGTATACAACACACACACTCTTATATAACACACACACTCTCATACAGCATGCACACTCTCTTACAACACCATGCACTTTCTTACAACACACATCACACACACTCATACAACACACACACAACACACAGACTCTCATAAAACACTGACACCACACACACTCATACAACTCACACATCAACAATCTCATACAACACACACACACATACACTCTCATACACAAATCATACACACTATCATACAACACACACACACCACACACTCTCACACAACACACACACTCTCATACAACACACACTCTCATATAACACACACACATTCTTCTACAAAACACACACGCATACCACACACACACACTCATACAACTCACATACCACATGCACACTCATACTACACACACACAATTACACTCTCATACACACAAACCATACACACTCTCATACTACACACAAAAAACACACTCTCATACAACCCCTATTCCGCTGCTCCCCAATATCGCTGCCACTAAATAAAGCTATTAACCCCTAAACCTCTGGCCTCCCACATCACTACCACTAAAAAAAGGTATTAACCCCTAAACCAACAGCCACCCACATCGCAACAACCTAAAGTAAACTATTAACCTCTAAACCTAACCCTAAACCTAACCGTAACCCTAACCCTTAACCTAACACCCCCTAACTTTAACATAATAAAAATAGACCTAAATTAAAGTTACAATTATTAACTAAATTTAAATCAGCCAATAGGAATGAGAGCTGCTTGAATCCTATTGGTTGATTTGAACAGCCAATATGATTTTAGCAGCTCTAATTCCTATTGACTGATTAAAATTTTTCAGCCAATAGGAATGCAATGGTACCCCCAGTATAAAAGGACAGCTTTGCCTCCACAGGGATGAAGAAGATGCAAGGCCTTCGATGGATAAAGATGGATTCACCGGGATGAAGATGGAGCTGCTGGAATGAAGATCGTTCGTTTTTTAGATTAGGGCTATTGGGCAATTCTAAAAGAGCTGAATGCCCTTTAAAGGACAGTAAAAGAGCTGAATTCCCTTTTAAGGGCAATGCCCATACAAATGCCCTTTTCATGGCAATGGGTAGATAAGGTTTTTATTAGAGTTAGGTTTTTTATTTTGGGGGGTTGGTTGTGTGGTGGGTTTTACTGTTGGGGGGGTCTTTATATTTTTTACAGAAAAAGAGCTGATTTCTTAAGGGCAATGCCCTAAACAAATGTTATTTTAAGGACTATTGGTAGTTTATTGTAGGCTAGGGGGTGTTTTTATTTTGGGGGGCTTGTTTATTTTTATAGGGCTATTAGATTAGGTGTAATTGTTTTTATTTTGGATAATTTTGTTTGTTATTTATCGTAATTTAGTGTTTGTTATTTTTTGTACATTAGTATTTTTTATTTTTTGTAATTTAGTATTTTTTATTTTTTGTAATTGTAGATTTAATTTTTTTAGTAGTGTTACCAGTTCATCCGTATTAAAAGGAACTGTATGGATGAACAGGACTTCAAGAGAGAAAGTGAAGCCCTTATGAATGATTTAGTAGATTTAATAGAGAGAGGCTACAAAGTAAAGACACTCAAACGTGCCCTCTTGGAGGTTACCCGGATGGATAGGCAAAATCTTTTGGATGGTTCCAAAACAAACAAGCAATCAAATAAGTGATTTGATCCGTCTAAGCCAGCATTTTTCACTACATATAGTGCTCAATTTGAGGACATTTGTGCGATTGTTAACAAACATCTACCTATACTCACAGCTGAGGATAGCCTTAAAGACTATGTGTCACAAGGTTGTAACTTTGTACCTAGAAGAGGATGTACGTTAGGCAATGTGTTATCTCCCAGCCAGTTGAGGCAGCCTACCATGAGGAGGGGGAGTTGGCTAGAAGTTAAGGGCCACTACAAATGCCACTTCCATAACTGTATATCATGCAGCTTTACCAATGTTACACATAACTTTCAGTCATGTGTGACTCAGAGGGTGTTTGACCTGACGTCCTACACAAATTGCAGAACTAAGTTCGTAATTTATCTGGTAGAGTGCACTAATTGTCACAAACAATATGTGGGGTGCACAACACGTGAGGGTAGGAGCAGGATCAGGGAACACCTGAAAAATATTGAAAATGGAACTGAATGCTCTGACTTGGTCAGGCATTTTATTCACGTCCATGATAAAGCCATGGCTGGGTTTAAATGGCAAATTATTGACCATATTAAACCAAGCATTTGTGGTGGAGACCGAGCTTCGAAATTATTATACAGGGAAGCATTCTGGATCTTCAAGCTTAAGACCAGAAGACCTCATGGTTTTAACATTGATGGAGATGTCATACATTTTTGGACCCACCAACGCTAAATATTAGATCATTGAGACTTCAACTATCTCCATTATCTCGATCTAATGAACCCATCTGAGAGCCAGGGGAAATTTATTATGGTTGTGTTGTATCAGAGGAGCAGTAGCATAGTTAATCCTCCCTCTGTTAGTAGCACTTCAAGGTGTTTATGTATATTTTTTGTCTTGATATGTTGCAATAGTGTGTAATCTTATTTAAGAGCTAGTGCAATTCGTTATATGTGTGCTAAATTGATAAGATCCTACATATTTGATAGGATATCTCCCTTCCTCTACCTTTTGAAGTGCTGATTTTTATACCTTTTGGATTATTGCAATGTCTCCTGTGTTTTTTTATCACTAGTTATTGGTATAATTTATTTTTATATTTACTATTTATGCTTATCGATATATATTGGGTGGTTAGTTGGTTGATACTAAGGGGTTTCAATATGGGTTTTTATTGTATTCTACCCTTAATGAGCCCTGCATTCTGCTGAATTAGACTTGATTTTAGGGTATACTAATGTGGAAGCATTTGCTCATTTCATACAACATAACTTATTTAATTCCAATGTTTAGATACTTAAAGCAGTATTTCTTTCACTATAAACTGAATAATAGCATTCTTATTATACCAATCTAAATTTACTATTAGGGAATTAAGAGACTAGTATTTAGTTTATCTTCATCTATATTTATTTTCCTTTGAGACTAGTAAGTGGTAGCCATATAAATAATTGTATTAGGAATGTTTCAAGGTAGATAAATCCCTTAATATAATTTATTAAGTTCAATTTAATTTAACTCTGGACAAGAGAGCATTTAGCATATATCTTGATTTATTAGTCTACAATCTCACAATCATTTTAACATAGACATGCATCTCTCATATTCTATTCGATTGCCATCTCACTTTGTTTTTTTGTGTCTCACAATATGTTTGTAACTTGTATATACTGAACAGGTACTGTCCCTTTAAATTTTTGACAAGTAATTTTCACACCTGAGGACTCAGGTGTATATAAAGAGCTTTTGACACCTTTATCGTTAGTCCATGAATAAGGCAGGGGGCTGCCGAAACGCGTAGGACCTTTCTTTCACTTGTCAATGAGGGATTAAGCTTTTATGCTTTTTATTGTGTGATTCCAATAAAGAACTTTACTTTACGCCTTGAGGTTTGCTGGTCACTTTTGTTGCTGCTACTTAGGTTTTATTTAATGAATAATTTAATGAATTTAATTTGTAGTTATTTTAATTTTAGTGTAATAGGTTAGGTTAATTTATAGTTTAAACTTTTTTATTTTTTTATTTCCTAGGTATGTTTTTATTTATTTTAAGATAGGGATCTTGTAATTTTAATATAAAGTTAGGGATTTGTTAGGTTTAGGGGTTAATAGTTTTATTTATTTTTTGGCAATGTGGGGGGCTGGCGGTTTAAGGGTTAATAGGTTTATTTAGTGGTAGTGATGTAGGAGGCCAGAAGTTTTGGGGTTAATAACTTTATTTAGTGGCAGCGATGTTGGGGAGCGGCAGAATAGGGGTTAATATCTTTATTATAGCATGGGCAATGTTGGGCTGCAGGGGAATAGGGGTTAATACATTTTATTAGTGGTGGCGATGTCAGGAGCGGCAGATTAATAGGTTTAATATAGTGTTTGCGATGCGTGAGAGCCTCGGTTTAGGGGTTAATAGGTAGTTTACAGGTGTTAGTTTATTTTGTGACACTTTAGTTATGAGTTTTTTGTAACAGTTTTTGTTGCATAAAACTCATAACTACAGGTCTCAGATTGCATAACGGATCTTCTCGGTAGAAGGTGTAAAGCAAGTTTTTTAGCCTCACCGCAAAAATCATAATGGCAGCGCTATGGAAATCCCATGAAAAAACTTAATTTTTTTGAGTGCGGGACTGACGTTGCGTTACAGTCTAAAAGGCTTGCAGTACAGTTATACCGACAAGAAATGGGAATTTTTTCAGTGTGAAAACACAAACGCAAAACTCGTAATCTAGGGGTTTGTGTTTTGCGCTTTAGGTCTAACGTGGTGTTGATTTAGTGCACATGAAGAATTAGTCATCTTAAAGTGCGTCCTTGAAATATTAAATATAAAATATAAAAAAATATTGATTATTAAAAATTTCAAGAATGTGCTTTAAGATTTTATAATTCTTCATGAGTGCTACCTTGATACTATGTTAGACCTAAACCGCAAAATACGAAACGCGTTACGTATATTTTACATTCCTATGTTCTTCACATAGATTTTTTTAACATTTGTGTATATATATATATATATATATATATATATATGATACTGTTAAAGTAAAATAAATATCTATACCTACATATCTATAGGAATAAATATATAGGTATATACAGATGAAGAATGTATGTGAAGAACATTGGAATGTGAAATATGCACAGTAAATATACAGTAAAACACATAAATACATGTGTACACACACACACACACACACACACATATATATATATATATATATATATATATTTATATAAAACAAATCACAATAGGTAAGAACAGCACTCACAATATAGGAAACATCTTGCCAAGGTGTCCAAGCTGAATAAACAAATAATAATCCTCCAGAGTTATATTACAAAGACCAGTGAGTGCCGTTTCCTTCTCAGATGTTTAGATAGTTTTACATAAATTTGTTTGTCAAATGAATTCCAAATATGGCCACGGTATCTGCTTTCTGCAATTTTCGACGCCGACCATATTTGGAATTTGTTTGACAAACAAATATCCGAATAACAAATTTTGCAAATTTCTTACTAAGACCTTATCATGTCCTTTGTTTGTTAGATCCTCCCCTCCCAAATGCAACGGAAGAGCCAGATAATCCAGTGGTGCTAGACTGTCTGCCTCATGGAGCTGTATATCAGATCCCCCTTCGCCTGGTGTTGGATGCTCAGCTCTCCGTGCAGGACATACACCTTGAGGACCCTCTGTGCCAAGCTGTAGAGCAGGGGAACTTTGCTATCATAAACGTGCCATTTAACAGCTGCGGATCCAGAGTTCTGGTGAGAATTTTGGGGTAACAAATATTTTTGCACTGTAATTTTGCTGCCTTTATTTTTACAAATATTATATATACTTTGAAGATGATACATGTACTGTTCAGCAGTTGTATATTTAGATTTTTTGCTGCCCTAGGTACTGAGAAATCTGCTGCCTCCTGTCCTAGCCCCCCCCACACACACACACTTTTAACGTATTTGTCTCATATATTTCTCACAAATGGAGGGGTCATGTACCACCACAAGACAGAGAGAGGTAATTGATTTGTAATAAAAAATAAATAAGCACCAGGCTGTACAAATACCCCTCAAAATGTGCTACCTCTCTAAATCCGGCTGCCCAAGGCACAGACCTAGTTGGCCAAAACCAACAGCATTATGTGCCACTGCATCCTGGAATTATGTTTAAAGATGTAACAGAGCATCTAACCTCCTCGGTGCAAATGGAGTGGTGTTTTTAGTTTCTGTGCTTCCCTAGTAACTGGCAGATGTATTGACCCCCTGGTCCCATCAGCTTTAGCTATAAATTATTTATATATGTCAATCAACCAGAGGCCAGGAATACATAGGGATCACTGATTTGTAATACAGTGAATAAATAAGGCATTTGTACAGTAGAGGAGTGAGAAGGCAGCATGCCAATGAATTATCTCTAATCTTTTGCTATCTCTTTAAATTCTGCTCCTGGCATTTAGTGAAGAGTGCTACACTTGATTAAAATGTTTAGTTATGTGACTTGAAATGAATGCCCGGGTGACTTATTAAGGCTAACCATGCTACATATCTACCTAATTGGCTTTAGCAGATGAATTTGGAGCAATGCACTTTATACTAACAATATGACTGTAGTTAGCCTTGTTGTCTGCAGACTAAAGCCCTGATTGGCTCCTACAAATAAGGCAAATGGTGGGTGGAGTTTGGCTATTGAAAAACAGTTTTAGCACACAAGATTTTAAATTGTTTTAAACTAATCTGATATATGTTACTTTTTAGCAACACCACAGAAATGCCTTGTATACAAGGTGTTTACTGTTCCTTTCATTTCAAATAGGAAATGCTATGATCTGATAACCTAATATGCAACTTATCAGTTCCCACTAGGTGATCCGTTACCTTAAAGGGACATACAACACTTTGTGACTGTAAAATAAAATGTTTAATTATGCAAAGAAAAAAATGCAATATATTTTCATTATTTATCCCCTTCCCCCTTTACTTGTAATTCAACTATGATAATCTATTGTGTAGCTCAGTATGTGATTCTTACACATTTGGACATTACAGACAAAATTGGAATCCATATGGGTGTATTTCCGTATTGAACAGAAGCATTTGTGTAATACACATGTATTAGCAAAAATGCTTCTAATAAAAGCAATAGCTATTTCTAAAGTGTATTTAAGTATGCACTGTGCATCAGCATTTTAAACACAGCACTTGCTCAGAGAGCCTAAGGTGCTAGTATCAACTGGTAATGACTCAATTTGTTAATTGCTGACATGATACAAGCCCCAATGGCACTCTGAGCAGCTGCAGTATTTAAACTACTGGTGCACTGAGAATATCTATCTATGCTTCACATGCATGTACAGAAAAAAATATTAAAGGGACAGTAAATGTAAAAATAATGTCCCATCATTCTGCACTATGTAACATTATCCTAGTGGCACGTAAAAACAAAAGTGATTAAGAGATTTAACCAAAGGTAGTTCAGTGAGTGCAAGGGTTAACAATACTCTCTAGTTTGTCCTAGACTTAGAAAAAATATCCAAACTAAACTATCTCTAAGCTGCCACCAATTAAGATTTATTATATGGAAAATCTTAAGGAAACACAGATTTACAAATTAAATCTCGGAATATAATTTAGCAAAAATTATCTAAAAACAGTCTTAATATTACCAGTCTATTTCAGTAATGTGGTTTAAATATTAGACAAAGGCAAAAGCTTAATAAAGGGATGATTTATTATGTAAAGAATTATGCACAGTGCATAATTAATAAAAAAGTTGTTAACAAATTGAATTATACACAAGCAAACAGTTTTAAAAATAAAAAGGAGAAATAACAGACCTAAAGTTTTCTAGCTTAGATGTCTGTGCCAGGGAGATTGGCAGAAAAGATGGTCACTCACGCTGTAACAGCCTCCCATGTAGAATGAACAACTTGTATTGTTAGACACAACATTTTATACCTGTTTCTCTAATATCAAATTGCTTGACCCAACCTTCTTACAGAGAGAACAGAAAGATCCACTAAACTCTTTTTACGACATGTCATAAAGTTCAGAGTCTTTGGCTGAAATTATATGACATCTTATAACTTCGGTTATGTACATCTAACACAGATAGGCAATCCCTTTTTGATGTCATTAGAAGTATTTTGATACCAAACACCATATATATTGCATTCTTTATGATTCTGAGGCATTATTACTTAGAAAAGTATATTACATTGCAAGGCTAGTTGTCCTGTCAATTACCTCATGTGCCTGGATAGAGGCACTGTGTTTCATGATTCTCTGTGCTAAAAGGTTGTGGCAATAAAACTGACCAGTTATACCATAAAGTTCTCTTGTGCATCTTACAATCTATGTATGAGTGTTCTGGCTTATCAAAGGGAAAACACAGCAACACATTTCTTCTGAAAAAACAAATGTTTTTAACACACAAGCTAAAGAAAATTAACCCATTAGCAGCTAAATCATGAGGTATTTATGACAAGGGTGCACTGTGTAATCCAATCATGTCAATGTGACCAAGCCTCATTCTCTCACTTGCTCTACAGCCCTGCTATCTCAGCACACATTTTTACCCATTATCCTCATCACTACACCCGATGGCCGCAACTTATTACCAACTGGATTCTTGCACTAGTGCATCATGATACCCAAAAATTGCATCCTCATTCTAAACCACTTGTTCAACCACCCAATTTATTCTCTAACCCAGTCTCATTGGATTATTTTATTATCATGGAATGCTTGCACCCTAGCCCATCTTATTTAAAATGCTTTAGTGGCATCTATTGCAGTCTATTAAAAGAGTTGTGTAATGTGACTCTAATGTCTTCTCATAAGTTGTTTAAATTCATGTCTATTCGAAACCCTCAAAAAGCATTAAAAGACCTAGTTATTTGTCAGTGTCTTTACACCACATACATTCCAGCTATAGTTTTTACCTGAAACATAACACATTGGTAACCCAATACAACATAACCTATTTTTAACTAGATTTTTATTTACCAGCCTCATTCTCTTAAAAGTCATTTTGTGCTGTTTTGCATAGAATATATCTTGGGGAAAAATTACTTTAAAAAAAATGTTTCATGTACCCTCCGTAACCAAATAACCAAGTACTTTTTTGATTCTGTGAAGGTCAGTGAAAACTCCTGGGAAAAACCAAAGTGTGAATAGGATTGTTGTCCTGTTGGAAAATTAATCCTCTTCCATGCAACTTTAAGTTAAAAGAGACTATAGAGCCTATTAATCAATGTCTGGCAGACATCGCTGAATGCTGACAGCATACACTGTCGGCATTTAACATTGCACATTCTGGTGAACTGCTTGTGCAATGCCTCCCCATGCAGATTTGCGGCCAATCGGCAGCTAGCAGGGGGTGTCAATCAACCCGATCATACTCAATGGGGCGGATTGCAGAATGCAGCCTCAGAGGAGGCGTATAAGTTAAGGAGCAGCGGTCTTAAGACCGTTGCTTCTTAACTCCTATTTCCGGCGAGCCTGAAGGATAGCACAGAAACAGCTGAATTGGGGCCGTTTCGGGCCATGATAAATTGGCCCCTATATTAATTACAGGATAGAAGGGTAATTTACTTTGGTCAAAGTGTAGTTGATCTTGTGGCAGTCAATAATTCCAGAATAGGTAAAGCATCATCAGACTTGAATATGTCCCATATTTAATTATAGGTTTCAGACAAACAGTAGTGTTATCATTTAATGTTACTATCTCTTCACATGAGGTCTGAAACCACAAGCAAACATTTTTCATTTTGATTTGTTAGTAAACTGGATGTTTTTCCAATCTTCCACTGTGACATTTTCCATTGTTTGACCCATGCTTAATGTTTACATTTAGAGATTACCACTCTCATATATAGGGCTCTATTTATTATGCAGCAAATCCTGCTTCGGAGCATCATTGTTTCAGGTTTGCCTAAAACGGAAGTTAAGAACCAGCGGTCATAAGACCTCTGCTCCTTAACTTGTCCACCACCTTTTAGGTGGCGGATTGAAATCATCCCGTTCCAATCCGATAGGGATGATTGACAGCTCCTGTCAACCAGTTAGCAGGGGTGGCATTGCACAAGCATTTCACTAGAAATGCTTGTGCAATGTTAAATGCCGTCAGCGTATGCTACAGCGAATCATGTCCACTCGACTTTTAATAAATCTACCCCAGAGACTGCACTTTGTTCAATAGGGCTTGAATTGAGGACAGAAATGCTGTTCTATTCTGTAATGATGTTAACTTGGACTTCTGGGGGTTTGGTCACTTTAGATCTGCCTTGTCTTGTTTTGGATGAAAATGACTTGGTCTATGGGAGTTTATTCAGTGAATGTTGTTCTGCCCTCTTGAAAATATTAGACTTAGCAGCAATTTGGTCCTGGGAAAACTTTTCAGCGCTCAAAAAATCAACTTGTCCTTGATATTGGTTCACGTGTTTATATGTGTATGAGTTTATGTCGGTATATGTGTGTATGTCTGCGTGTGTATGTATTTGTGCATGTGTGTGTGCATGTGCTTGTGTATGCATGTGTGCTTGTGTGTTTTTATGTGTGTATGAGTTTATGTCGGTATATGTGTATGCATGTGTGCTTGTGTGTTTTTATGTGTGTATGAGTTTATGTCGGTATATGTGTGTATGTCTGCGTGTGTATGCATGTGTGCTTGTGCGTTTTTATGTGTGTATGAGTTTATGTCGGTATATGTGTATTCATGTGTGCTTTTGTGTTTTTATGTGTGTATGAGTTTATGTCGGTATATGTGTGTATGTCTGCGTGTGTATGCATGTGTGCTTGTGTGTTTTTATGTGTGTATGAGTTTATGTCGGTATATGTGTATTCATGTGTGCTTGTGTGTTTTTATGTGTGTATGAGTTTATGTCGGTATATGTGTGTATGTCTGCGTGTGTATGCATGTGTGCTTGTGTTTTTATGTGTGTATGAGTTTATGTTGGTATATATGTGTGTGCGCGTGTGTATGCATGTGTGCTTGTGTGTTTTTATATGTGTATGAGTTTATGTTGGTATATGTGTGCATGTCTGTGTGTGTATACATGTGTGCTTGTGTGTTTTTATGTGTGTATGAGTTTATGTCGGTATATGTGTATGCATGTGTGCTTGTGTGTTTTTATGTGTGTATGAGTTTATGTCAGTATATGTGTGTATGTCTGTGTGTGTATGCATGTGTGCTTGTATGTTTTTTATGTGTGTATGAGTTTATGTCGGAATATGTGTGTATGTCCGTGTGTGTATGCATGTGTGCTTGTGTGTTTTTATGTGTGTGCATGTGTGTGTTTGCACACTCATGTGTGTATAGGTGTGTGAGCATGTGTGTATAGGTGTGTGTGTGAGCGTGTGTGTATAGGTGTGTGTGTGAGCGTGTGTGTACAGGTGTGTGTGTGAGCGTGTGTGTGTGAGCGTGTGTGTATAGGTGTGTGTGTAAGCGTGTGTGTATAGGTGTGTGTGTGAGCATGTGTGTATAGGTGTGTGTACATAAACATTTTAAAATGCAACAAAGGAAAAAAATGCTTTAACATTTTGTGTTCTGCTTATGGGAACTGGTTTTCAAACCTGTCCTCCGACCTCCCCAATAGGCCAGGTTTACAGGATTACCTTGAATGAGAACAGGTAAAATAACCATATTTACTAATCAGCTGATTATTTTCACCTGTGCTCTAGTTCAGATATCCTCACAACGGGGCCTGATAGGGATTCCTGAGGACAGGTTTGAAAATCAGTGGCTTAGGGGAGCTGGTATTCTACCTTTGTTAGTTTAACCCAAGCAATGTACAGTTTATAAGAAAATCAATAGAAGTCTAAGCTGAGGGTAAATTGTGTTTTGCAGGATGAAGATGGAAAGATATTTTATGTAAATACAGTCTATGGCACTATACCAGATACCAGCATTCACCGTATTGAAGTCCCGGTGCAGTGTGAGATGGCGGGGAATGAAACTCTGGGGATAAACTTTCATCCTAAAGTTACTGATGTGGTTTCCCAAGGTCACTATAACATCTCACTCAAGCTCTATGAGGGGGGTGACTATATAAAGCCTATTGCATTGTATCCATTTGAGATTGATCTACCAGGAAATATTTATGTGGAGTTTCAAGTGGACTCAGATGACAAAGACCTGCAGATAATCACAGAGAATTGCAAATCTTCCCCTACGTTAGAGGATACAGCCCAGTCTTACAACCTTATTGAACATGGGTAAGGAATGTAATATACACTATATATCTATATATAATCTGATTATATATTGCTTTAAAGGGACAGTACATTCTAAACATGTATGTCATACATATGAAAGAACACTATTTAAACAGTTAAAGGGATTGGATTGGAATACACATTGATTTGTTTCATGTTTGAATAGAAGCATTTTTGTAATATAAATGTATTAGCAAAAAAACTTCTAATAAAAACTATAGCTGTTTCACACATATAATTAAGTATATATCATAGTGCATATTGTCCATTAAATATCACGGAGTTGATCACAATGTTGTGCTTGGTCTTGGCATATAATTTTTGTGTTCTGTTTCCAGTGATAATAATCCAAAAATGTGTGTGCCACTAATACCCCAAAAGCTTGAAATTGTTACCTCCTGAAAACATGAAATCAAAATCTGATTTTTTTAACCTCCCAATTTCATAATCCAAAAATCAAATGGGCACAAACTGATGATTTGGTGGGTTTAGCAATGACATTACAGGTGGGTTTAACAATGACTTTGCAGGTAAATTTAGCAATGACATTACAGGTGGGTTTAGCAATAACATTACAGGTGGGTTTAGCAATGACATTACAGGTGAGTTTAGCATTGACATTACAGGTGGGTTTAGCAATGACATTACAGGTGGGATTAGAAATGACATTACAGGTAAGTTTAGCAATAAAATTACAGGTGGGTTTAGTAATGACATTACAGGTGGGTTTAGCAATGACATTACAGGTAAGTTTAGCAATGACATTACAGGTGGGTTTAGCAATGACATTACATGTGGGTTTAGCACTGACATTACAGGTGAGTTTAGCAATGACATTACAGGCGGATTTAGCAATAACATTACAGGTGGGTTTAGCAATGACATTACAGGTGGGTTTAGCAATGACATTACAGGTGGGTTTAGACAATAACATTACAGGTGGGTTTAAAAATGACATTACAGGTGGGTTTAGCAATGACATTACAGGTGAGTTTAGCAATGACTTTACAGGTAAGTTTAGCAATAACATTATAGGTAGGTTTAGCAATGACATTACAGGTGGGTTTAGCAATGACTTTACAGGTCGGTTCAGCAATGACATTACAGGTGGGTTTAGCAATAACATTATAGGTGGGTTTAGCAATGACATTACAGGTGGGTTTAGCAAAGACATTACAGGTGAGTTTAGCAAAGACATTACAGTTAAGTTTAGCAATGACATTACAGGTGGGTTTAGCAATGACATTACAGGTGGGTTTAGCAATGACATTACAGGTGGGTTTAGCAATAACATTACAGGTAAGTTTAGCAATGACATTACAGGTGGGTTTAGCAATGACATTACTGGTAAGTTTAGCAATGACATTATAGGTGGGTTTAGCAATGACATTACGGATGGGTTTAGCAATGACATTACAGGTAAGTTTAGCAATGACATTACAGGTGAGCTTAGAAATGACATTACAGGTGGGTTTAGCAATGACATTACGGATTGGTTTAGCAATGACATTACAGGTAAGTTTAGCAATGATATTACAGGTGGGTTTAGCAATGACTTTACAGGTGGGTTTAGCAATGACATTACAGGTGGGTTTAGCAATGACATTACAGGTGGGTTTAGCAATGACATTACATGTGGGTTTAGCAATGACATTACAGGTGGGTTTAGCAATAACATTACGGGTTGGTTTAGCAATGACATTACAGGTGGGTTTAGCAATGACATTACAGGTAAGTTTAGCAATAAAATTACAGGTGGGTTTAGCAATGACATTACAGGTAAGTTTAGCAATGACATTACAGGTGGGTTTAGCAATGACATTACAGGTAAGTTTAGCAATGACATTACAGGTGGGTTTAGCAATGACATTACAGGTAAGTTTAGCAATGACATTACAGGTGGGTTTAGCACTGACATTACAGGTGGGTTTAGCAATGACATTACAGGTAAGTTTAGCAATAACATTACAGGTGGGTTTAGCAATGACATTACATGTAGGTTTAGCAATGACATTACAGGTGAGTTTAGCAATGACATTACAGGTGGGTTTAGCAATGACATTACAGGTGAGTTTATCAATGACATTACAGGTGGGTTTAGCAATGACATTACAGGTGAGTTTAGCAATGACATTACAGGTGGGTTTAGCAATGATATTACAGGCGGATTTAGCAATAACATTACAGGTGGGTTTAGCAATGACATTACAGGTGGGTTTAGCAATGACATTACAGGTGGGTTTAGCAATGACTTTACATGTGGGTTTAGCAATGACATTACAGGTGGGTTTAGCAATAACATTACAGGTGGGTTTAGCAATGACATTACAGGTGGGTTTAGCAATGACATTACAGGTAAGTTTAGCAATAAAATTACAGGTGGGTTTAGCAATGACATTACAGGTAAGTTTAGCAATGACATTACAGGTGGGTTTAGCACTGACATTACAGGTGGGTTTAGCAATGACATTACATGTAGGTTTAGCAATGACATTACAGGTGAGTTTAGCAATGACATAACAGGTGGGTTTAGCAATGACTTTACAGGTAAGTTTATCAATGACATTACAGGTGAGTTTAGCAATGACATTACAGGTGGGTTTAGCAATGACATTACAGGCGGATTTAGCAATAACATTACAGGTGGGTTTAGCAATGACATTACAGGTGGGTTTAGCAATGACATTACAGGTGGGTTTAGCAATGACTTTACAGGTTGGTTCAGCAATGACATTACAGGTGGGTTTAGCAATAACATTACAGGTGGGTTTAGCAATTACATTACAGGTGGGTTTAGCAATGACATTACAGGTGAGTTTAGCAATGACATTACAGGTGGGTTTAGCAATGACATTACTGGTAAGTTTAGCAATGACATTATAGGTGGGTTTAGCAATGACATTACGGATGGGTTTAGCAATGACATTACAGGTGAGTTTAGCAATGACATTACAGGTGAGTTTAGCAATGACATTATAGGTGGGTTTAGCAATGACATTACGGATGGGTTTAGCAATGACATTACAGGTAAGTTTAGCAATAACATTACAGGTGGGTTTAGCAATGACATTACAGGTAAGTTTAGCAATGACATTACAGGTGGGTTTAGCACTGACATTACAGGTGAATTTAGCAATGAAATTACAGGCGGATTTAGCAATAACATTACAGGTGGGTTTAGCAATGACATTACAGGTGGGTTTAGACAATAACATTACAAGTGGGTTTAAAAATGACATTACAGGTGGGTTTAGCAATGACATTACTGGTGAGTTTAGCAATGACTTTACAGGTAAGTTTAGCAATAACATTATAGGTAGGTTTAGCAATGACATTACAGGGGGGTTTAGCAATGACTTTACAGGTCGGTTCAGCAATGACATTACAGGTGGGTTTAGCAATGACATTACAGGTGGGTTTAGCAATAACATTATAGGTGGGTTTAGCAATGACATTACAGGTGGGTTTAGCAAAGACATTACAGGTGAGTTTAGCAAAGACATTACAGTTAGGTTTAGCAATGACATTACAGGTCGGTTTAGCAATGACATTACAGGTGGGTTTAGCAATGACATTACTGGTAAGTTTAGCAATGACATTATAGGTGGGTTTAGTAATGACATTACGGATGGGTTTAGCAATGACATTACAGGTAAGTGTAGCAATGACATTATAGGTGAGCTTAGCAATGACATTACAGGTGGGTTTAGCAATGACATTACGGATGGGTTTAGCAATGACATTAGAGGTAAGTTTAGCAATGATATTACAGGTGGGTTTAGCAATGACTTTACACGTGGGTTTAGCAATGACATTACAGGTGGGTTTAGCAATGACATTACAGGTGGGTTTAGCAATGACATTACAGGTAAGTTTAGCAATGAAATTACAGGTGGGTTTAGCAATGACATTACAGGTAAGTTTAGCAATGACATTACAGGTGGGTTTAGCAATGACATTACAGGTGGATTTAGCAATAACATTACAGGTGGGTTTAGCAATGACATTACAGGTGGGTTTAGCAATGACATTACTGGTAAGTTTAGCAATAAAATTACAGGTGGGTTTAGCAATGACATTACAGGTAAGTTTAGCAATGACATTACAGGTGGGTTTAGCAATGACATTACAGGTGGGTTTAGCACTGACATTACAGGTGGGTTTAGCAATGACATTACAGGTAAGTTTAGCAATAACATTACAGGTGGGTTTAGCAATGACATTACATGTAGGTTTAGCAATGACATTACAGGTGAGTTTAGCAATGACATTACAGGTGGGTTTAGCAATGACTTTACAGGTAAGTTTAGCAATAACATTACAGGTGGGTTTAGCAATGACATTACATGTAGGTTTAGCAATGACATTACAGGTGAGTTTAGCAATGACATTACAGGTAAGTTTAGCAATACAATTACAGGTGGGTTTAGCAATGACATTACAGGTAAGTTTAGCAATGACATTACAGGTGGGTTTAGCAATGACATTACAGGTGGGTTTAGCACTGACATTACAGGTGGGTTTAGCAATGACATTACAGGTAAGTTTAGCAATAACATTACAGGTGGGTTTAGCAATGACATTACATGTAGGTTTAGCAATGACATTACAGGTGAGTTTAGCAATGACATTACAGGTGGGTTTAGCAATGACTTTACAGGTAAATTTATCAATGACATTACAGGTGAGTTTAGCAATGACATTACAGGTGGTTTTAGCAATGATATTACAGGCGGATTTAGCAATAACACTACAGGTGGGTTTAGCAATGACATTACAGGTGGGTTTAGCAATGACATTACAGGTGGGTTTAGCAATGACTTTACAGGTCGGTTCAGCAATGACATTACAGGTGGGTTTAGCAATAACATTACAGGTGGGTTTAGCAATAACATTACAGGTGGGTTTAGCAATGACTTTACAGGTCGGTTCAGCAATAACATTACAGATGGGTTTAGCAATAACATTACAGGTGGGTTTAGCAATGACATTAAAGGTGGGTTTAGCAAAGACATTACAGTTAAGTTTAGCAATTACATTACAGGTGGGTTTAGCAATGACATTACAGGTGAGTTTAGCAATGACATTACAGGTGGGTTTAGCAATGACATTACAGGTGAGTTTAGCAATGACATTACAGGTGGGTTTATCAATGACATTACTGGTAAGTTTAGCAATGACATTATAGGTGGGTTTAGCAATGACATTATGGATGGGTTTAGCAATGACATTACAGGTAAGTTTAGCAATGACATTACAGGTGAGCTTAGCAATGGCATTACAGGTGGATTTAGCAATGACATTACGGATGGGTTTAGCAATGAAATTACAGGTAAGTTTAGCAATGACATTACAGGTGGCTTTAGCAATGACATTACTGGTAAGTTTAGCAATGACATTATAGGTGGGTTTAGCAATGACATTACGGATGGGTTTAGCAATGACATTACAGGTAAGTTTAGCAATAACATTACAGGTGGGTTTAGCAATGACATTAAAGGTGGGTTTAGCAAAGACATTACAGTTAAGTTTAGCAATTACATTACAGTTGGGTTTAGCAATGACATTACAGGTGGGTTTAGCAATGACATTACAGGTGAGTTTAGCAATGACATTACTGGTAAGTTTAGCAATGACATTATAGGTGGGTTTAGCAATGACATTACGGATGGGTTTAGCAATGACATTACAGGTAAGTTTAGCAATAACATTACAGGTGGGTTTAGCAATGACATTACAGGTAAGTTTAGCAATGACATTACAGGTGGGGTTTAGCAATGACATTACATGTGGGTTTAGCAATGACATTACAGGTGAATTTAGCAATGAAATTACAGGCGGATTTAGCAATAACATTACAGGTGGGTTTAGCAATGATATTACAGGTGGGTTTAGCAATAACATTACAGGTGGGTTTAGCAATGACATTACAGGTGGGTTTAGCAATGACATTACAGGTGGGTTTAGCAATGACATTACAGGTGGGTTTAGACAATAACATTACAGGTGGGTTTAAAAATGACATTACAGGTGGGTTTAGCAATGACATTACAGGTGAGTTTAGCAATGACTTTACAGGTAAGTTTAGCAATAACATTATAGGTAGGTTTAGCAATGACATTACAGGTGGGTTTAGCAATGACTTTACAGGTCGGTTCAGCAATGACATTACAGGTGGGTTTAGCAATGACATTACAGGTGGGTTTAGCAATAACATTATAGGTGGGTTTAGCAATGACATTACAGGTGGGTTTAGCAAAGACATTACAGGTGAGTTTAGCAAAGACATTACAGTTAGGTTTAGCAATGACATTACAGGTGGGTTTAGCAATGACATTACAGGTGGGTTTAGCAATAACATTACAAGTAAGTTTAGCAATGACATTACAGGTGGGTTTAGCAATGACATTACTGGTAAGTTTAGCAATGACATTACAGGTGGGTTTAGCAATGACTTTACAGGTAAGTTTAGCAATAACATTACAGGTGGGTTTAGCAATGACATTACATGTAGGTTTAGCAATGACATTACAGGTGAGTTTAGCAATGACATTACAGGTGGGTTTAGCAATGACTTTACAGGTAAGTTTAGCAATAACATTACAGGTGGGTTTAGCAATGACATTACATGTAGGTTTAGCAATGACATTACAGGTGAGTTTAGCAATGACATTACAGGTAAGTTTAGCAATAAAATTAAAGGTGGGTTTAGCAATGACATTACAGGTAAGTTTAGCAATGACATTACAGGTGGGTTTAGCAATGACATTACAGGTGGGTTTAGCACTGACATTACAGGTGGGTTTAGCAATGACATTACAGGTGGGTTTAGCAATGACATTACTGGTAAGTTTAGCAATGACATTACAGGTGGGTTTAGCAATGACTTTACAGGTAAGTTTAGCAATAACATTACAGGTGGGTTTAGCAATGACATTACATGTAGGTTTAGCAATGACATTACAGGTGAGTTTAGCAATGACATTACAGGTGGGTTTAGCAATGACTTTACAGGTAAGTTTAGCAATAACATTACAGGTGGGTTTAGCAATAACATTATAGGTGGGTTTAGCAATGACATTACAGGTGGGTTTAGCAAAGACATTACAGGTGAGTTTAGCAAAGACATTACAGTTAGGTTTAGCAATGACATTACAGGTGGGTTTAGCAATGACATTACAGGTGGGTTTAGCAATAACATTACAAGTAAGTTTAGCAATGACATTACAGGTGGGTTTAGCAATGACATTACTGGTAAGTTTAGCAATGACATTACAGGTGGGTTTAGCAATGACTTTACAGGTAAGTTTAGCAATAACATTACAGGTGGGTTTAGCAATGACATTACATGTAGGTTTAGCAATGACATTACAGGTGAGTTTAGCAATGACATTACAGGTGGGTTTAGCAATGACTTTACAGGTAAGTTTAGCAATAACATTACAGGTGGGTTTAGCAATGACATTACATGTAGGTTTAGCAATGACATTACAGGTGAGTTTAGCAATGACATTACAGGTAAGTTTAGCAATAAAATTAAAGGTGGGTTTAGCAATGACATTACAGGTAAGTTTAGCAATGACATTACAGGTGGGTTTAGCAATGACATTACAGGTGGGTTTAGCACTGACATTACAGGTGGGTTTAGCAATGACATTACAGGTGGGTTTAGCAATGACATTACTGGTAAGTTTAGCAATGACATTACAGGTGGGTTTAGCAATGACTTTACAGGTAAGTTTAGCAATAACATTACAGGTGGGTTTAGCAATGACATTACATGTAGGTTTAGCAATGACATTACAGGTGAGTTTAGCAATGACATTACAGGTGGGTTTAGCAATGACTTTACAGGTAAGTTTAGCAATAACATTACAGGTGGGTTTAGCAATGACATTACATGTAGGTTTAGCAATGACATTACAGGTGAGTTTAGCAATGACATTACAGGTAAGTTTAGCAATAAAATTAAAGGTGGGTTTAGCAATGACATTACAGGTAAGTTTAGCAATGACATTACAGGTGGGTTTAGCAATGACATTACAGGTGGGTTTAGCACTGACATTACAGGTGGGTTTAGCAATGACATTACAGGTAAGTTTAGCAATAACATTACAGGTGGGTTTAGCAATGACATTACATGTAGGTTTAGCAATGACATTACAGGTGACTTTAGCAATGACATTACAGGTGGGTTTAGCAATGACTTTACAGGTAAATTTATCAATGACATTACAGGTGAGTTTAGCAATGACATTACAGGTGGGTTTAGCAATGATATTACAGGCGGATTTAGCAATAACACTACAGGTGGGTTTAGCAATGACATTACAGGTGGGTTTAGCAATGACATTACAGGTGGGTTTAGCAATGACTTTACAGGTCGGTTCAGCAATGACATTACAGGTGGGTTTAGCAATAACATTACAGGTGGGTTTAGCAATAACATTACAGGTGGGTTTAGCAATGACATTAAAGGTGGGTTTAGCAAAGACATTACAGTTAAGTTTAGCAATTACATTACAGGTGGGTTTAGCAATGACATTACAGGTGGGTTTAGCAATGACATTACAGGTGAGTTTAGCAATGACATTACAGGTGGGTTTAGCAATGACATTACAGGTGAGTTTAGCAATGACATTACTGGTAAGTTTAGCAATGACATTACAGGTGAGCTTAGCAATGGCATTACAGGTGGATTTAGCAATGACATTACGGATGGGTTTAGCAATGACATTACAGGTAAATTTAGCAATGACATTACAGGTGGGTTTAGCAATGACATTACAGGTGGGTTTAGCACTGACATTACAGGTGGGTTTAGCAATGACATTACAGGTAAGTTTAGCAATAACATTACAGGTGGGTTTAGCAATGACATTACATGTAGGTTTAGCAATGACATTACAGGTGAGTTTAGCAATGACATTACAGGTGGGTTTAGCAATGACATTACAGGTGAGTTTAGCAATGACATTACTGGTAAGTTTAGCAATGACATTATAGGTGGGTTTAGCAATGACATTACGGATGGGTTTAGCAATGACATTACAGGTAAGTTTAGCAATAACATTACAGGTGGGTTTAGCAATGACATTACAGGTAAGTTTAGCAATGACATTACAGGTGGGGTTTAGCAATGACATTACATGTGGGTTTAGCAATGACATTACAGGTGAATTTAGCAATGAAATTACAGGCGGATTTAGCAATAACATTACAGGTGGGTTTAGCAATGATATTACAGGTGGGTTTAGCAATAACATTACAGGTGGGTTTAGCAATGACATTACAGGTGGGTTTAGCAATGACATTACAGGTGGGTTTAGCAATGACATTACAGGTGGGTTTAGACAATAACATTACAGGTGGGTTTAAAAATGACATTACAGGTGGGTTTAGCAATGACATTACAGGTGAGTTTAGCAATGACTTTACAGGTAAGTTTAGCAATAACATTATAGGTAGGTTTAGCAATGACATTACAGGTGGGTTTAGCAATGACTTTACAGGTCGGTTCAGCAATGACATTACAGGTGGGTTTAGCAATGACATTACAGGTGGGTTTAGCAATAACATTATAGGTGGGTTTAGCAATGACATTACAGGTGGGTTTAGCAAAGACATTACAGGTGAGTTTAGCAAAGACATTACAGTTAGGTTTAGCAATGACATTACAGGTGGGTTTAGCAATGACATTACAGGTGGGTTTAGCAATGACATTACTGGTAAGTTTAGCAATGACATTACAGGTGGGTTTAGCAATGACTTTACAGGTAAGTTTAGCAATAACATTACAGGTGGGTTTAGCAATGACATTACATGTAGGTTTAGCAATGACATTACAGGTGAGTTTAGCAATGACATTACAGGTGGGTTTAGCAATGACTTTACAGGTAAGTTTAGCAATAACATTACAGGTGGGTTTAGCAATGACATTACATGTAGGTTTAGCAATGACATTACAGGTGAGTTTAGCAATGACATTACAGGTAAGTTTAGCAATAAAATTAAAGGTGGGTTTAGCAATGACATTACAGGTAAGTTTAGCAATGACATTACAGGTGGGTTTAGCAATGACATTACAGGTGGGTTTAGCACTGACATTACAGGTGGGTTTAGCAATGACATTACAGGTAAGTTTAGCAATAACATTACAGGTGGGTTTAGCAATGACATTACATGTAGGTTTAGCAATGACATTACAGGTGACTTTAGCAATGACATTACAGGTGGGTTTAGCAATGACTTTACAGGTAAATTTATCAATGACATTACAGGTGAGTTTAGCAATGACATTACAGGTGGGTTTAGCAATGATATTACAGGCGGATTTAGCAATAACACTACAGGTGGGTTTAGCAATGACATTACAGGTGGGTTTAGCAATGACATTACAGGTGGGTTTAGCAATGACTTTACAGGTCGGTTCAGCAATGACATTACAGGTGGGTTTAGCAATAACATTACAGGTGGGTTTAGCAATAACATTACAGGTGGGTTTAGCAATGACATTAAAGGTGGGTTTAGCAAAGACATTACAGTTAAGTTTAGCAATTACATTACAGGTGGGTTTAGCAATGACATTACAGGTGGGTTTAGCAATGACATTACAGGTGAGTTTAGCAATGACATTACAGGTGGTTTTAGCAATGACATTACAGGTGAGTTTAGCAATGACATTACTGGTAAGTTTAGCAATGACATTACAGGTGAGCTTAGCAATGGCATTACAGGTGGATTTAGCAATGACATTACGGATGGGTTTAGCAATGACATTACAGGTAAGTTTAGCAATGACATTACAGGTGGGTTTAGCAATGACATTACAGGTGGGTTTAGCACTGACATTACAGGTGGGTTTAGCAATGACATTACAGGTAAGTTTAGCAATAACATTACAGGTGGGTTTAGCAATGACATTACATGTAGGTTTAGCAATGACATTACAGGTGAGTTTAGCAATGACATTACAGGTGGGTTTAGCAATGACTTTACAGGTAAATTTATCAATGACATTACAGGTGAGTTTAGCAATGACATTACAGGTGGTTTTAGCAATGATATTACAGGCGGATTTAGCAATAACACTACAGGTGGGTTTAGCAATGACATTACAGATGGGTTTAGCAATGACATTACAGGTGGGTTTAGCAATGACTTTACAGGTCGGTTCAGCAATGACATTACAGGTGGGTTTAGCAATAACATTACAGGTGGGTTTAGCAATAACATTACAGGTGGGTTTAGCAATGACTTTACAGGTCGATTCAGCAATAACATTACAGATGGGTTTAGCAATAACATTACAGGTGGGTTTAGCAATGACATTAAAGGTGGGTTTAGCAAAGACATTACAGTTAAGTTTAGCAATTACATTACAGGTGGGTTTAGCAATGACATTACAGGTGAGTTTAGCAATGACATTACAGGTGGGTTTAGCAATGACATTACAGGTGAGTTTAGCAATGACATTACAGGTGGGTTTAGCAATGACATTACTGGTAAGTTTAGCAATGACATTATAGGTGGGTTTAGCAATGACATTATGGATGGGTTTAGCAATGACATTACAGGTAAGTTTAGCAATGACATTACAGGTGAGCTTAGCAATGGCATTACAGGTGGATTTAGCAATGACATTACGGATGGGTTTAGCAATGACATTACAGGTAAGTTTAGCAATGACATTACAGGTGGCTTTAGCAATGACATTACTGGTAAGTTTAGCAATGACATTATAGGTGGGTTTAGCAATGACATTACGGATGGGTTTAGCAATGACATTACAGGTAAGTTTAGCAATAACATTACAGGTGGGTTTAGCAATGACATTAAAGGTGGGTTTAGCAAAGACATTACAGTTAAGTTTAGCAATTACATTACAGGTGGGTTTAGCAATGACATTACAGGTGGGTTTAGCAATGACATTACAGGTGAGTTTAGCAATGACATTACTGGTAAGTTTAGCAATGACATTATAGGTGGGTTTAGCAATGACATTACGGATGGGTTTAGCAATGACATTACAGGTAAGTTTAGCAATAACATTACAGGTGGGTTTAGCAATGACATTACAGGTAAGTTTAGCAATGACATTACAGGTGG
Source organism: Bombina bombina (assembly GCF_027579735.1). NCBI lineage: Eukaryota > Metazoa > Chordata > Amphibia > Anura > Bombinatoridae > Bombina > Bombina bombina. Next base: position 255,620,615 of record NC_069505.1, read on the forward strand.
GGTTTAGCAATGACATTACATGTGGGTTTAGCAATGACATTACAGGTGAATTTAGCAATGAAATTACAGGCGGATTTAGCAATAACATTACAGGTGGGTTTAGCAATGATATCACAGGTGGGTTTAGCAATAACATTACAGGTGGGTTTAGCAATGACATTACAGGTGGGTTTAGCAATGACATTACAGGTGGGTTTAGCAATGACATTACAGGTGGGTTTAGACAATAACATTACAGGTGGGTTTAAAAATGACATTACAGGTGGGTTTAGCAATGACATTACAGGTGAGTTTAGCAATGACTTTACAGGTAAGTTTAGCAATAACATTATAGGTAGGTTTAGCAATGACATTACAGGTGGGTTTAGCAATGACTTTACAGGTCGGTTCAGCAATGACATTACAGGTGGGTTTAGCAATGACATTACAGGTGGGTTTAGCAATAACATTATAGGTGGGTTTAGCAATGACATTACAGGTGGGTTTAGCAAAGACATTACAGGTGAGTTTAGCAAAGACATTACAGTTAGGTTTAGCAATGACATTACAGGTGGGTTTAGCAATGACATTACAGGTGGGTTTAGCAATAACATTACAAGTAAGTTTAGCAATGACATTACAGGTGGGTTTAGCAATGACATTACTGGTAAGTTTAGCAATGACATTACAGGTGGGTTTAGCAATGACATTACAGGTAAGTTTAGCAATAACATTACAGGTGGGTTTAGCAATGACATTACATGTAGGTTTAGCAATGACATTACAGGTGAGTTTAGCAATGACATTACAGGTGGGTTTAGCAATGACTTTACAGGTAAGTTTAGCAATAACATTACAGGTGGGTTTAGCAATGACATTACATGTAGGTTTAGCAATGACATTACAGGTGAGTTTAGCAATGACATTACAGGTAAGTTTAGCAATAAAATTAAAGGTGGGTTTAGCAATGACATTACAGGTAAGTTTAGCAATGACATTACAGGTGGGTTTAGCAATGACATTACAGGTGGGTTTAGCACTGACATTACAGGTGGGTTTAGCAATGACATTACAGGTAAGTTTAGCAATAACATTACAGGTGGGTTTAGCAATGACATTACATGTAGGTTTAGCAATGACATTACAGGTGACTTTAGCAATGACATTACAGGTGGGTTTAGCAATGACTTTACAGGTAAATTTATCAATGACATTACAGGTGAGTTTAGCAATGACATTACAGGTGGGTTTAGCAATGATATTACAGGCGGATTTAGCAATAACACTACAGGTGGGTTTAGCAATGACATTACAGGTGGGTTTAGCAATGACATTACAGGTGGGTTTAGCAATGACTTTACAGGTCGGTTCAGCAATGACATTACAGGTGGGTTTAGCAATAACATTACAGGTGGGTTTAGCAATAACATTACAGGTGGGTTTAGCAATGACATTAAAGGTGGGTTTAGCAAAGACATTACAGTTAAGTTTAGCAATTACATTACAGGTGGGTTTAGCAATGACATTACAGGTGGGTTTAGCAATGACATTACAGGTGAGTTTAGCAATGACATTACAGGTGGGTTTAGCAATGACATTACAGGTGAGTTTAGCAATGACATTACTGGTAAGTTTAGCAATGACATTACAGGTGAGCTTAGCAATGGCATTACAGGTGGATTTAGCAATGACATTACGGATGGGTTTAGCAATGACATTACAGGTAAGTTTAGCAATGACATTACAGGTGGCTTTAGCAATGACATTACTGGTAAGTTTAGCAATGACATTATAGGTGGGTTTAGCAATGACATTACGGATGGGTTTAGCAATGACATTACAGGTAAGTTTAGCAATAACATTACAGGTGGGTTTAGCAATGACATTATAGGTGGGTTTAGCAATGACATTACGGATGGGTTTAGCAATGACATTACAGTTAAGTTTAGCAATTACATTACAGGTGGGTTTAGCAATGACATTACAGGTGGGTTTAGCAATGACATTACAGGTGTGTTTAGCAATGACATTACTGGTAAGTTTAGCAATGACATTATAGGTGGGTTTAGCAATGACATTACAGGTAAGTTTAGCAATAACATTACAGGTGGGTTTAGCAATGACATTACAGGTAAGTTTAGCAATAACATTACAGTTGGGTTTAGCAATGACATTACAGGTAAGTTTAGCAATGACATTACAGGTGGGGTTTAGCAATGACATTACATGTGGGTTTAGCACTGACATTACAGGTGAATTTAGCAATGAAATTACAGGCGGATTTAGCAATAACATTACAGGTGGGTTTAGACAATAACATTACAGGTGGGTTTAGCAATGACATTACAGGTGAGTTTAGCAATGACTTTACAGGTAAGTTTAGCAATAACATTATAGGTAGGTTTAGCAATGACATTACAGGTGGGTTTAGCAATGACTTTACAGGTCGGTTCAGCAATGACATTACAGGTGGGTTTAGCAATGACATTACAGGTGGGTTTAGCAATAACATTATAGGTGGGTTTAGCAATGACATTACAGGTGGGTTTAGCAAAGACATTACAGGTGAGTTTAGCAAAGACATTACAGTTAGGTTTAGCAATGACATTACAGGTGGGTTTAGCAATGACATTACAGGTGGGTTTAGCAATAACATTACAAGTAAGTTTAGCAATGACATTACAGGTGGGTTTAGCAATGACATTACTGGTAAGTTTAGCAATGACATTATAGGTGGGTTTAGCAATGACATTACGGATGGGTTTAGCAATGACATTACAGGTAAGTTTAGCAATGACATTACAGGTGAGCTTAGCAATGACATTACAGGTGGGTTTAGCAATGACATTACGGATGGGTTTAGCAATGACATTACAGGTAAGTTTAGCAATGATATTACAGGTGGGTTTAGCAATGACTTTACAGGTGGGTTTAGCAATGACATTACAGGTGGGTTTAGCAATGACATTACAGGTAAGTTTAGCAATGACATTACAGGTGGGTTTAGCAATGACATTACAGGTGGGTTTAGTAATGACATTACATGTGGGTTTAGCAATGACATAACAGGTGGGTTTAGCAATAACATTACAGGTGGGTTTAGCAATGACATTACAGGTGGGTTTAGCAATGACATTACAGGTAAGTTTAGCAATAAAATTACAGGTGGGTTTAGCAATGACATTACAGGTAAGTTTAGCAATGACATTACAGGTGGGTTTAGCAATGACATTACAGGTGGGTTTAGCACTGACATTACAGGTGGGTTTAGCAATGACATTACAGGTAAGTTTAGCAATAACATTACAGGTGGGTTTAGCAATGACATTACATGTAGGTTTAGCAATGACATTACAGGTGAGTTTAGCAATGACATTACAGGTGGGTTTAGCAATGACTTTACAGGTAAGTTTATCAATGACATTACAGGTGAGTTTAGCAATGACATTACAGGTGGGTTTAGCAATGACATTACAGGCGGATTTAGCAATAACATTACAGGTGGGTTTAGCAATGACATTACAGGTGGGTTTAGCAATGACATTACAGGTGGGTTTAGCAATGACTTTACAGGACGGTTCAGCAATGACATTACAGGTGGGTTTAGCAATAACATTACAGGTGGGTTTAGCAATAACATTACAGGTGGGTTTAGCAATGACATTAAAGGTGGGTTTAGCAAAGACATTACAGTTAAGTTTAGCAATTACATTACAGGTGGGTTTAGCAATGACATTACAGGTGGGTTTAGCAATGACATTACAGGTGAGTTTAGCAATGACATTACAGGTGGGTTTAGCAATGACAATACAGGTGAGTTTAGCAATGACATTACTGGTAAGTTTAGCAATGACATTATAGGTGGGTTTAGCAATGACATTACGGATGGGTTTAGCAATGACATTACAGGTAAGTTTAGCAATGACAATTCAGGTGAGCTTAGCAATGGCATTACAGGTGGATTTAGCAATGACATAACGGATGGGTTTAGCAATGACATTACAGGTAAGTTTAGCAATGACATTACAGGTGGCTTTAGCAATGACATTACTAGTAAGTTTAGCAATGACATTATAGGTGGGTTTAGCAATGACATTACGGATGGGTTTAGCAATGACATTACAGGTAAGTTTAGCAATGACATTACGGATGGGTTTAGCAATGACATTACAGGTATGTTTAGCAATGACATTACAGGTAAGTTTAGCAATGACATTATAGGTGGGTTTAGCAATGACATTCCAGGTGAGCTTAGAAATGACATTACAGGTGGGTTTAGCAATGACTTTACAGGTTGGTTCAGCAATGACATTACAGGTGAGTTTAGCAATAACATTACAGGTGGGTTTAGCAATAACATTACAGGTGGGTTTAGCAATGACATTAAAGGTGGGTTTAGCAAAGACATTACAGTTAAGTTTAGCAATTACATTACAGGTGGGTTTAGCAATGACATTACAGGTGGGTTTAGCAATGACATTACAGGTGAGTTTAGCAATGACATTACAGGTGGGTTTAGCAATGACATTACAGGTGAGTTTAGCAATGACATTACTGGTAAGTTTAGCAATGACATTATAGGTGGGTTTAGCAATGACATTACGGATGGGTTTAGCAATGACATTACAGGTAAGTTTAGCAATGACATTACAGGTGAGCTTAGCAATGGCATTACAGGTGGATTTAGCAATGACATTACGGATGGGTTTAGCAATGACATTACAGGTAAGTTTAGCAATGACATTACAGGTGGCTTTAGCAATGACATTACGGATGGGTTTAGCAATGACATTACAGGTAAGTTTAGCAATGACATTACAGGTGAGCTTAGCAATGACATTACAGGTGGATTTAGCAATGACATTATGGATGGGTTTAGCAATGACATTACAGGTATGTTTAGCAATGACATTACAGGTAAGTTTAGCAATGACATTATAGGTGGGTTTAGCAATGACATTCCAGGTGAGCTTAGCAATGACATTACAGGTAAGTTTAGCAATAAAATTACAGGTGGGTTTAGTAATGACATTACAGGTAAGTTTAGCAATGACATTACAGGTGGGTTTAGCAATGACATTACAGGTGGGTTTAGCAATGACATTACAGGTAAGTTTAGCAATGACATTACAGGTGGGTTTAGCAATGACATTACATATGGGTTTAGCACTGACATTACAGGTGGGTTTAGCAATGACATTACAGGTAAGTTTAGCAATAACATTACAAGTGGGTTTAGCAATGACATTACAGGTAAGGTTAGCAATGACATTACAGGTGGGTTTAGCAATGACATTACATGTGGGTTTAGCACTGACATTACAGGTGAGTTTAGCAATGACATTACAGGCGGATTTACAGGTGGGTTTAGCAATGACATTACAGGTGGGTTTAGCAATGACATTACAGGTGGGTTTAGACAATAACATTACAGGTGGGTTTAAAAATTACATTACAGGTGGGTTTAGCAATGACATTACAGGTGAGTTTAGCAATGACTTTACAGGTAAGTTTAGCAATAACATTATAGGTGGGTTTAGCAATGACATTACAGGTAGGTTTAGCAATGACTTTACAGGTCGGTTCAGCAATGACATTACAGGTGGGTTTAGCAATGACATTACAGGTGGGTTTAGCAATAACATTATAGGTGGGTTTAGCAATGACATTACAGGTGGGTTTAGCAAAGACATTACAGGTGAGTTTAGCAAAGACATTACAGTTAAGTTTAGCAATGACATTACAGGTGGGTGTAGCAATGACATTACAGGTGGGTTTAGCAATGACATTACAGGTGGGTTTAGCAATAACATTACAGGTAAGTTTAGCAATGACATTACAGGTGGGTTTAGCAATGACATTACTGGTAAGTTTAGCAATGACATTATAGGTGGGTTTAGCAATGACATTACGGATGGGTTTAGCAATGACATTACAGTTAAGTTTAGCAATGACATTACAGGTGAGCTTAGCAATGACATTACAGGTGGGTTTAGCAATGACATTACGGATGGGTTTAGCAAAGACATCACAGGTGAGTTTAGCAAAGACATAACAGTTAAGTTTAGCAATGACATTACAGGTGGGTGTAGCAATGACATTACAGGTGGGTTTAGCAATGACATTACAGGTAAGTTTAGCAATGACATTACAGGTGGGTTTAGCAATGACATTACTGGTAAGTTTAGTAATGACATTACGGATGGGTTTAGCAATGACATTACAGGTGGGTTTAGCAATGACATTACAGGTGGGTTTAGCAATGACATTACAGGTAAGTTTAGCAATGACATTACAGGTGGGTTTAGCAATGACATTACAGGTGGGTTTAGCAATGACATTACAGGTAAGTTTAGCAATGACATTACAGGTGGGTTTAGCAATGACATTACATGTGGGTTTAGCAATGACATTACAGGTGGGTTTAGCAATAACATTACAGGTGAGTTTAGCAATGACATTACAGGTGGGTTAAGCAATGACATTACAGGTAAGTTAACAATAAAATTACAGGTGGGTTTAGCAATGACATTACAGGTAAGTTTAGCAATGACATTACAGGTGGGTTTAGCAATGACATTACAGGTGGATTTAGCACTGACATTACAGGTGGGTTTAGCAATGACATTACAGGTAAGTTTAGCAATAACATTACAGGTGGGTTTAGCAATGACATTACATGTAGGTTTAGCAATGACATTACAGGTGAGTTTAGCAATGACATTACAGGTGGGTTTAGCAATGACTTTACAGGTAAGTTTATCAATGACATTACAGGTGAGTTTAGCAATGACATTACAGGTGGGTGTAGCAATGACATTACAGGCGGATTTAGCAATAACATTACAGGTGGGTTTAGCAATGACATTACAGGTGGGTTTAGCAATGACTTTACAGGTCGGTTCAACAGTGACATTACAGGTGGGTTTAGCAATAACATTACAGGTGGCTTTAGCAATAACATTACAGATGGGTTTAGCAATGACATTAAAGGTGGGTTTAGCAAAGACATTACAGTTAAGTTTAGCAATTACATTACAGGTGGGTTTAGCTATGACATTACAGGTGGCTTTAGCAATGACATTACTGGTAAGTTTAGCAATGACATTATAGGTGGGTTTAGCAATGATATTACGGATGGGTTTAGCAATGACATTACAGGTAAGTTTAGCAATGACATTACAGGTGAGCTTAGCAATGACATTACAGGTGGATTTAGCAATGACATTACGGATGGGTTTAGCAATGACATTACAGGTAAGTTTAGCAATGACATTACAGGTGGCTTTAGCAATGCCATTACTGGTAAGTTTAGCAATGACATTATAGGTGGGTTTAGCAATGACATTACGGATGGGATTAGCAATGACATTACAGGTAAGTTTAGCAATGACATTACAGGTGAGCTTAGCAATGACATTACAGGTGGATTTAGCAATGACATTACGGATGGGTTTAGCAATGACATTACAGGTATGTTTAGCAATGACATTACAGGTAAGTTTAGCAATGACATTGTAGGTGGGTTTAGCAATGACATTACAGGTGAGCTTAGCAATGACATTACAGGTGAGTTTAGCAGACATTACAGTTAAGTTTAGCAATGACATTACAGGTGGGTTTAGCAATGACATTACAGGTGAATTTAGCAATGACATTACAGGTGGGTTTAGCAATGGCATTACAGGTAAGTCTAGCAATGACATTACAGGTGGGTTTAGCAATGACATTACGGATGGGTTTAGCAATGACATTACAGGTAAGTATAGCAATAACATTACAGGTGGGTTTAGCAATGACATTACAGGTAAGTTTAGCAATGACATTACAGGTGAGTTTAGCAATGACATTACATGTGGGTTTAGCACTGACATTACAGGTGAGTTTATCAATGACATTACAGTTGGGTTTAGCAATGACATTACAGGCGGATTTAGCAATAACATTACAGGTGGGTTTAGCAATGACATTACATGTGGGTTTAGCAATAATATTACAGGTGGGTTTAGCAATGACATTACAGGTGGGTTTAGCAATGACATTACAGGTGAGTTTAGCAATGACTTTACAGGTAAGTTTAGCAATAACATTACAGGTGGGTTTAGCAATGACATTACAGGTGGGTTTAGCAATGACATTACAGGTGGGTTTAGCAATGACTTTAGAGGTCGGTTCAGCAATGACATTACAGGTGGGTTTAGCAATGACATTACAGGTGGGTTTAGCAATGACTTTACAGGTCGGTTCAGCAATGACATTACAGGTGGGTTTAGCAATGACATTACTGGTGGGTTTAGCAATGACATTACAGGTGGGTTTAGCAATAACATTACAGGTGGGTTTAGCAATGACATTAAAGGTGGGTTTAGAAAGACATTACAGTTAAGTTTAGCAATTACATTACAGGTGGGTTTAGCAATGACATTACAGGTGGCTTTAGCAATGACATTACAGGTGGGTTTAGCAGACATTACAGTTAAGTTTAGCAATGACATTACAGGTGGGTTTAGCAATGACATTACAGGTGAATTTAGCATTGACATTACAGGTGGGTTTTGCAATGGCATTACAGGTAAGTCTAGCAATGACATTACAGGTGGGTTTAGCAATGACATTACGGATGGGTTTAGCAATGACATTACAGGTAAGTTTAGCAAAGACATTACAGGTGATCTTAGCAATGACATTACAGGTGGGTTTAGCACTGACATTACAGGTGGGTTTAGCAATGACATTACAGGTAAGCTTAGCAATGACATTACAGTTGGGTTTAGCAATGACATTACAGGTAAGTATAGCAATAACATTACAGGTGGGTTTAGCAATGACATTACAGGTAAGTTTAGCAATGACATTACAGGTGAGTTTAGCAATGACATTACATGTGGGTTTAGCACTGACATTACAGGTGAGTTTATCAATGACATTACAGTTGGTTTTAGCAATGACATTACAGGCGGATTTAGCAATAACATTACAGGTGGGTTTAGCAATGACATTACATGTGGGTTTAGCAATAACATTACAGGTGGGTTTAGCAATGACATTACAGGTGGGTTTAGCAATGACATTACAGGTGAGTTTAGCAATGACTTTACAGGTAAGTTTAGCAATAACATTACAGGTGGGTTTAGCAATGACATTACAGGTGGGTTTAGCAATGACATTACAGGTGAATTTAGCATTGACATTACAGGTGGGTTTTGCAATGGCATTACAGGTAAGTCTAGCAATGACATTACAGGTGGGTTTAGCAATGACATTACGGATGGGTTTAGCAATGACATTACAGGTAAGTTTAGCAAAGACATTACAGGTGATCTTAGCAATGACATTACAGGTGGGTTTAGCACTGACATTACAGGTGGGTTTAGCAATGACATTACAGGTAAGCTTAGCAATGACATTACAGTTGGGTTTAGCAATGACATTACAGGTAAGTATAGCAATAACATTACAGGTGGGTTTAGCAATGACATTACAGGTAAGTTTAGCAATGACATTACAGGTGAGTTTAGCAATGACATTACATGTGGGTTTAGCACTGACATTACAGGTGAGTTTATCAATGACATTACAGTTGGTTTTAGCAATGACATTACAGGCGGATTTAGCAATAACATTACAGGTGGGTTTAGCAATGACATTACATGTGGGTTTAGCAATAACATTACAGGTGGGTTTAGCAATGACATTACAGGTGGGTTTAGCAATGACATTACAGGTGAGTTTAGCAATGACTTTACAGGTAAGTTTAGCAATAACATTACAGGTGGGTTTAGCAATGACATTACAGGTGGGTTTAGCAATGACATTACAGGTGGGTTTAGCAATGACTTTACAGGTCGGTTCAGCAATGACATTACAGGTGGGTTTAGCAATGACATTACAGGTGGGTTTAGCAATGACTTTAAAGGTCGGTTCAGCAATGACATTACAGGTGGGTTTAGCAATGACATTACTGGTGGGTTTATCAATGACATTACAGGTGGGTTTAGCAATAAGATTACAGGTGGGTTTAGCAATGACATTAAAGGTGGGTTTAGCAAAGACTTTACAGTTAAGTTTAGCAATTACATTACAGGTGGGTTTAGCAATGACATTACAGGTGGCTTTAGCAATGACATTACATGTGGGTTTAGCATTGACATTACAGGTGGGATTAGAAATGACATTACAGGTAAGTTTAGCAATGACATTACACGTGAGCTTAGCAATGACATTACAGGTGGATTTAGCAATGACATTACGGATGGATTTAGCAATGAAATTACAGGTAAGTTTAGCAATGACATTACAGGTGGTTTTAGCAATGACATTACTGGTAAGTTTAGCAATGACATTATAGGTGGGTTTAGCAATGACATTACGGATGGGTTTAGCAATGACTTTACAGGTAAGTTTAGCAATGACATTACAGGTGAGCTTAGCAATGACATTACAGGTGGATTTAGCAATGACATTACGGATGGGTTTAGCAATGACATTACAGGTAAGTTTAGCAAAGACATTACAGGTAAGTTTAGCAATGGCATTATAGGTGGGTTTAGCAATGACATTACAGGTGAGCTTAGCAATGACATTACAGGTCGGTTTAGCAAAGACATTACAGGTGAGTTTAGCAATGACATTATAGGTGGGTTTAGCAATGACATTACAGGTGGGTTTAGCAATGACATTACAGGTGAATTTAGCAATGACATTACAGGTGGGTTTAGCAATGACATTACAGGTGAGCTTAGCAATGACATTACAGGTGAGTTTAGCAAAGACATTACAGTTAAGTTTAGCAATGACATTACAGGTGGGTTTAGCAATGACATTACAGGTGAGTTTAGCAATGACATTACAGGTGGGTTTAGCAATGTAATTACAGCTAAGTCTAGCAATGACATTACAGGTGGGTTTAGCAATGACATTACGGATGGGTTTAGCAATGACATTACAGGTAAGTTTAGCAAAGACATTACAGGTGAGCTTAGCAATGACATTACAGGTGGGTTTTGCAAAGGCATTACAGTTAAGTTTAGCAATAACATTACAGGTGAGTTTAGCAATGACATTACAGGTGAGCTTAGCAATGACATTACAGGAGGATTTAGCAATGACATTACGGATGGGTTTAGCAATGACATTACAGGTAAGTTTAGCAATGACATTACAGGTGGGTTTAGCAATGACAATACGGATGGGTTTAGCAATGACATTACAGGTGAGTTTAGCAATGACATTACAGATGGATTTAGCAATGACATTACGGATGGGTTTAACAATGACTTTACAGGTGGGTTTAGCAATGACATTACAGGTGGGTTTAGCAATGAAATTACAGGTAAATTTAGCAATGACATGACGGATGGGTTTAACAATGACTTTATATGTGAGTTTAGCAATAACATTACAGGTGAGTTTAGCAATGACATTACAGGTAGGTTTAGCAATGACATTACAGGTGGGTTTAGCAATGACATTACAGGTGAGTTTAGCAATAACATTACAGGTGGGTTTAGCAATTACATTACAGGTAGGTTTAGCAATGACATTACAGGTGGGTTTAGCAATAACATTACAGGTGAGTTTAGCAATGACATTACAGGTAGGTTTAGCAATGACATTACAGGTGGGTTTAGCAATGACATTACAGGTAGGTTTAGCAATGACATTACAGGTGGGTTTAGCAATAACATTACAGGTGGGTTTAGCAATTACATTACAGGTAGGTTTAGCAATGACATTACAGGTGGGTTTAGCAATAACATTACAGGTGAGTTTAGCAATAACATTACAGGTAGGTTTAGCAATGACATTACAGGTGGGTTTAGCAATGATATTACAGGTGGGTTTAGCAATCACATTACAGTTACATTTAGCAATTACATTACAGGTGGGTTTAGCAATGACATTACAGGTGGGTTTAGCAATGACATTACGGATGGGTTTAGCAATGACATTACAAGTAAGTTTAGCAATGACATTACAGGTGAGTTTAGCAATGACATTACAGGTGGATTTAGCAATGACATTATGGATGGGTTTAGCAATGACATTACAGGTAAGTTTAGAAATAACATTACAGGTGGGTTTAGCAATGACATTAAAGGTGGGTTTAGCAATGACATTACGGATGGGTTTAGCAATGACATTACAGGTAAGTTTAACAATGACATTACAGGTGGGTTTAGCAATGACATTACAGGTGAATTTAGCAATGACATTACAGGTGGGTTTAACAATGACATTACAGGTAAGTTTAGCAATGACATTACAGGTGGGTTTAACAATGACATTACAGGTGGGTTTAGCAATGACATTACAGGTAAGTTTAGCAATGACATTACAGGTGGGTTTAACAATGACATTACAGGTGGATTTAGCAATGACATTATGGATGGGTTTAGCAATGACATTACAGGTAAGTTTAGCAATGACATTACAGGTGGGTCTAGCAATGACATTACGGATGGGTTTAGCAATGACATTACAGGTGGGTTTAGCAATGACATTACAGGTGGGTTTAGCATGACATTACAGGTGGGTTTAGCAATATAATTACAGGTGGGTTTAGCAATGACATTACAGGTAAGTTTAGCAATGACATTACAGATGGAAACAAAAAAGTGCAACAGCACTACAATAGTATTAAGGAGATGCTAGTATTAAATGGATTTATTTCCTTAGCTTGAGTGCTTATGCATGAATTAACTGGGAAACAAAATCAACATAGAAGTTGAAAAAAGTATGCATCTAGTTAGCACTTCATTCTCCTCATGTAGAATTATAATTAGAACATCAATTGGTGGATGAAGTAGGTGATTTGATTAAAATTTAACCTTTATTGGTTTAATTAAAAAACAGAACACAACAACATAAAGTTTGTTTAAAAACACAAAAAGATTGGGACCTATGTAACGAGTTTTTCTGGTTACTCCTTGGAGTTAAACATATTATTTAATTTTGGAGTGTGAGAATCTGGTCACTTCTGTGCGTGAACAATAAGGAGATGGAATTTTAAAGTATCCTAGGAGAGTAGATTGGTACAGTGGGTGATCTAAGTTAGTGTCCCGGACTAGACAGCAATAGATATAATGTTGTAATTTGTTATTATAAGTGTCAATATTGTTCAGAGATCAGTTAGGTGCTTCCTGTTATATCAAGTTAATTGTATTGAATCATTTGTATCTTTTTCTTAGTTAGGATTGTACTAAAGATTTATAGTGATTAAACTTTCACAATGATTATACTCAGATTGGAGAGCAAATATATATAGAAATAAATGTGGGTAGGGTAACCACAAATTTGTTGTAATATATATTGTCACCTAATGTCTTTTGTCAGTGGCTCATACCTTCTAGTGTATTATAAATTCACCAAAAATCCTTGTTTATGTCGACAAAGATTAGGGATCAATATCTCATTGAAATGAGTATTTGTTAACAATAATGTAGGATGGTTAGGTGAAACTCCACATTTCAGGAAATTACAACTAATACCTGATAATTTGTTAAGCTGAAATATCTCAAGACAGTTGCTCTCAGTATATTCATTAATTGGATAGAAAATCACTCTCATCAAACCTATGCGGGTATAAGGGAATTAAGAATGAAAGTTACTATCGAATACAGTATTTTGGTTGTGCTTAGATTGCCTTGTGGTTGCAATCTTACTTGTGTGTAGATTCTTGTCTGATAATAACAGTTGACACATACTGATTCTCACTAGTCTCTTGGTTCACTCTAATAATAATATATTACTCTCAGAGGGTAATGAAGATTATTATCTGGATAATGTGCGCTTAATTTATAATACTGAGGTGTAATTAGAACACCATATTATGAGGAGTATTATCCAAACAGCTTCAATGCATAGTATATTGTAACTGGTATTGTTACATAAGCGTAATGTATCAGTATTCACAATCCTATGTAAGCCATATTAAAAGGATTGTTAGAAATGCAGTCTGGTAATCCCTAAGGAGTATTACCCTTGATATCAGTATCTGTGGGCACCTGTGTGTATGGCGCCTGGTTGTTTCTTTACAACTGTAATACTTAGGTGGAGGCTGATGTCTGTTAAACACTATATTATATTACAGGTCTACATACATAGATTAAGCATTGCGTACTGTTGCAATATTGAAATATATTGAGGATATAAGCCCTCTAGATAGTACTCTCAAATGGTAAGTTTGTCTGGTAGATAGATAATATGGGTAGTTTGTAAGTTGCTTTATAATCAAAGCGACAACTGATTTAACTAAACACACACATATCTTTCAGATTCACATCGCCATTATTGTTAATTTTGTAAAAACTACTTGTCATGCATATCACAGATTCACACCACAGTTAAATTTTGTTTAACGTTAAGTACAGCACAGTATGTCTGCCACACGGAGTAGAAATAACTCGTTCTGTTATAACATAATATTAACAACCGTATTACTAATTTAGGCGGCCCAAACTTAATGCTAGTTTAAAAAATAATAGGGGTTAAAAGAGGTTCAACACCCTCCCCTGACAAGTTTTGCCGACCTAATAGCGGCTTTTTCAAAGGTTTTTCAAAGATTTCTCCAATCTGAGTATAATCATTGTGAAAGTTTAATCACTATAAATCTTTAGTACAATCCTAACTAAGAAAAAGATACAAATGATTCAATACAATTAACTTGATAGAACAGGAAGCACCTAACTGATCTCTGAACAATATTGACACTTATAATAACAAACTACAACATTATATCTATTGCTGTCTAGTCCGGGACACTAACTTAGATCACCCACTGTACCAATCTACTCTCCTAGGATACTTTAAAATTCCATCTCCTTATTGTTCACGCACAGAAGTGACCAGATTCTCACACTCCAAAATTAAATAATATGTTTAACTCCAAGGAGTAACCAGAAAAACTCGTTACATAGGTCCCAATCTTTTTGTGTTTTTAAACAAACTTTAAGTTGTTGTGTTCTGTTTTTTAATTAATCCAATAAAGGTTAAATTTTAATCAAATCACCTACTTCATCCACCAATTGATGTTCTAATTATAATTCTACATGAGGAGAATGAAGTGCTAAATAGATGCATACTTTTTTCAACTTCTATGTTGATTTTGTTCCGACATTACAGGTGGGTTTAGCAATGACATTACAGGTGGGTTTAGCAATGACATTACAGGTGGGTTTAGCAATGACATTACAGGTGAGTTTAGCAATGACATTACAGGTGAGTTTAGCAATGACATTACAGGTGGGTTTAGCAATGACTTTACAGGTGGGTTTAGAAATGACATTACAGGTGGGTTTAGCAATGACATTACAGGTGAGTTTAGCAATGACATTACAGGTGGGTTTAGCAATGACATTACAGGTGGGTTTAGCAATGACATTAGAGGTGAGTTTAGCAATGACATTACAGGTGGGTTTAGCAATGACATTACAGGTGAGTTTAGCAATGACATTACGGATGGGTTTAGCAATGACATTACAGGTGGGTTTAGCAATGACATTACAGGTGAGTTTAGCAATGACATTACAGGTGAGTTTAGCAATGACTTTACAGGTGGGTTTAGCAATGACATTACAGGTGAGTTTAGCAATGACATTACAGGTGGGTTTAGCAATGACATTACAGGTGAGTTTAGCAATGACATTACAGGTGAGTTTAGCAATGACATTACAGGTGGGTTTAGCAATGACATTACAGGTGAGTTTAGAAATGACTTTACAGGTGGGTTTAGCAATGACATTACAGGTGGGTTTAGCAATGACATTACAGGTGGGTTTAGCAATGACTTTACAGGTGGGTTTAGCAATGACATTACAGGTGGGTTTAGCAATGACATTACAGGTGAGTTTAGCAATGACATTACAGGTGGGTTTAGCAATGACATTACAGGTGGGTTTAGCAATGACATTACAGGTGAGTTTAGCAATGACATTACAGGTGGGTTTAGCAATGACTTTACAGGTGGGTTTAGCAATGACATTACAGGTGGGTTTAGCAATGACATTACAGGTGGGATTAGCAATGACATTACAGGTGGGATTAGCAATGACATTACAGGTGGGTTTAGCAATGACATTACAGGTGGGTTTAGCAATGACTTTACAGGTGGGTTTAGCAATGACATTACAGGTGGGTTTAGCAATGACATTACAGGTGAGTTTAGCAATGACATTACAGGTGGGTTTAGCAATGACATTACAGGTGGGTTTAGCAATTACATTGCAGGTGAGTTTAGCAATGACATTACAGGTGGGTTTAGCAATGACATTTCAGGTGGGTTTAGCAATGACATTACAGGTGGGTTTAGCAAAGACATTACAGGTGAGTTTAGCAATAACATTACAGGTGGGTTTAGCAATAACATTACAGGTGGGTTTAGCAAAGACATTACAGTTAAGTTTAGCAATGACATTACAAGTGAGTTTAGCAATGACATTACAGGTGGGTTTAGCAATGACATTACAGGTGAGTTTAGCAATGATATTACAGGTGGGTTTAGCAATGACATTACAGGTGGGTTTAGCAATAACATTACAGGTGGGTTTAGCAATAACATTACAGGTGGGTTTAGCAATGACATTACAGTTAAGTTTAGCAATGACATTACAGGTGGGATTAGCAATGACATTACAGGTGGGTTTAGCAATGACATTACAGGTGAGTTTAGCAATGATATTACAGGTGGGTTTAGCAATGACATTACAGGTGGGTTTAGCAATGATATTACAGGTGGGTTTAGCAATGACATTACAGGTGGGTTTAGCAATGACATTACAGGTGGGTTTAGCAATGACATTACAGGTGGGTTTAGCAAAGACATTACAGGTGAGTTTAGCAATAACATTACAGGTGGGTTTAGCAATAACATTACAGGTGGGTTTAGCAAAGACATTACAGTTAAGTTTAGCAATGACATTACAGGTGAGTTTAGCAATGACATTACAGGTGGGTTTAGCAATGACATTACAGGTGAGTTTAGCAATGATATTACAGGTGGGTTTAGCAATGACATTACAGGTGGGTTTAGCAATAACATTACAGGTGGGTTTAGCAATAACATTACAGGTGGGTTTAGCAATGACATTACAGTTAAGTTTAGCAATGACATTACAGGTGAGTTTAGCAATGACATTACAGGAGGGTTTAGCAATGACATTACAGGTGAGTTTAGCAATGACATTACAGGTGGGTTTAGCAATGACATTACAGGTGGGTTTAGCAATGACATTACAGGTGGGTTTAGCAATAACATTGAAGGTGGGTTTAGCAATGACATTACAGGTTGAAGGTCTGTATGTTGACTGATCCCTTTTTATAATGTGTAGTGATAGTAATAAGTGACATTGATGCAATGAACCTGTTTTGCTCTAAAACCATAGAGATGTGTGTGTATGTATTTTAAAGGAATGTTATTATTATTATTATTATTATTATTATTATTAGTTATTTGTAGAGCGCCAACAGATTCCGCAGCGCTATAAACAAAGGGAGGAAAAAACAATTAAGGGATAAAGTGGGTAGAGGGCCCTGCCAAGAGTTGCACTGTTGTAATCCACTCTTAAGAAGGTGATCTACAAACAGCTGGGCTCTTAGGCTTACATTCTAAGGGGGTTCAGGGGATAGCAATGGAGGAGTGGAACTGGTATAAAGTAAGGTTAGCATAGGTTGTATGCATCCTTGAACAGCAGAGTCTTTAGGGAGCATGTTAAACACTTTGAGATGGTAATATAAAATGATGTCATATATATATAAATAAAACTCTACAATATACTTTTATTATTTATTTTGTCCCCTTTTCCTGTAGTTCCATTCTGAAACTGTGAGTTTTTCAGTTCCTGTTAGAAATGGAAGTGCAGAACACTGTTATATTCCACACAGTCATTGGCTGCACACTCTAGTGACCTATTTATAACTGTCCCTAAATGGTCACAGCAGGGAAGGTAAACTAAGTTACAACATGGCAGCTCCCATTGTTTTATAGACACTAAGGGGTCAATGTATTAAAGAGTGGGCAGACATAAATTGCTGTAGTGCATCATGTCTGCCCGGCATCTCTAAATGCCTATCGCATACGCTGTTGGCATTTAACATTGCACAAGCATTTCTAGTGGAATGCTTGTGCAATGCCGCCCCCTGCTTATTCACGGCCAATTGGGGTGTCAATCATCCCAATCGTATCTGATCATAGTTGATTGCAGTCTGCCTAAAAGGTGGCAGACAAGTTAAGGAGCAGCGTTCTTACGACCGCTGCTTCTAAACTTAGATTTCAGGCGGACCTGAAACTTTGGGTGGAGCAAACAGCTTGATAAATCTCCCCCTAAAACTTTTACACTTATTTTGTCAATATTTAAACAACTAATGAAACTTTAAAAATGAATCTACATGTTATCTGCAGACTATTCTTTCCTTTGAATGCATCCTTCTATGTAGCATTAATTTAGTTTTTAAAGCGCTGGGTATGTCACTGTCATTAAGGGGTTAATATCACTTTTTTTATTCCCAGATTAATCTTTTCTTTGAATGCATCATTCTATCAAGCATTTTTTAAGGGCCAGATCACAAATGGAGCACTTAATTTTGATTTAACCCCTTAATGACCACAATGTACCCTGTATGTCACTGGTCGTTAAGAGTTTTTTCAGGACATAATAGCACAAGTCTAGCAAGAACACACTATTAATGCACTCCCTCCAGCAGGATTTGTGGAATAGAGCAGTCTCAACGCTGGTGGCAAGACCGCGCTATAAAGCAATCAAGTCCCAAAAAAGGCCAACGACATACAGGGTACGTCGCTGGTCCTTAAGGGGTTAAAATAAGCGATTTTTGCGCTCCACTGCGTAATACCAGTGCACGCTATTGTGCTCTAGTATTACAAGTTAACAGCAATGCAAACACGAGCTCACATTTACATTGCTGGGAAGCATTGCGCTCATGAGAGCGTGCGTACTTAAGTTCTAATGGGAGCCTCGTTCTGATGCCGTCAGAGAAGACATCAGAACCTAAGTGCAGCGAAGGGGGTAAGTAGTGCAGCGATTGGCAACATTTGTAAATATATATGTATATGCTGACACACATATTAACACTTAAATATATATGTATATAGTCATTTACATACAGTATATATTAACTAGGAACACACAGTTCCCATAGACTGCAATGTAAAGGCACTTTTCGTTTTCTTTCTTTTAGCCACCAACTTTAGCCCCCAAAAACTACATAGGCCAGTTGTTTTTTATTAAAAAAAAGCTACATTTTTTCAAATAAAAAACTACAATGCCCTCTATTTTTAGGGCATTTGGGGCACTTTTGGAAAATTAACCAGAGAAAGGATCTCTGGTTAATTTTCTGGTTACTAATTGCTACTGCAAGCTCACAGTAGCAATAACCAGCCACTTGTAATGTCTGGTTAATTATTGAGCACCTGCAAATGGGCAAATTTGCCCATTAGCAGGATCAAGATAATTTAGCGCTCCACTTGTAATCTAGCCCTTAGTGTTTAATGTCCCTTTAAGGGATTTAAATAGGGCCATTATGGGTATAGATGGCATGTATGTGTTTTGTGTTATGGATCTGGCTAATTTTTAAAAGTGAATGAGCTTTGTATTAATTAACTTTAATTGATTACTCAGGTAGAGTTTGTATCTATTTGCTAATGTTGCTTCCTAATGTAATGTAATATGGCGGAGGTAATATAAGCATGAACTCAGTAATCATATGAAAAGTGTTGTCTGGGAACTTAAATCATCAAGTAATTTAGCTGTGCAATCTGATAAGTGAAAAATTGTTTATTCATGATTGATCATTTGGATTGTTATCAGATAAACACTGAAACAGTCTCATCTGCAACTGTAAACATGCAGATAAATATATATATATACAGTATATATATATATATATATATATATATATATATATATATATATATTAGAGAGAGAGAGAGAGAGAGTTAAATCAAGTCATAATAAATAATGAAATTATATTACAATTAAAAAATATATATGTATAATTAAATATATTGGCCCAAATTGCAAGTGGAGCTAAAGTGACTGTGAGCATCTGTGCACTAGGATTGCAAGTTGAAAGTAAACGTTTCTTACTCCTGCGCAAGTTACCAGGGCGGAAAGTAAACTGTGATACCCATTAGCAGAAATCTACCAGTTTCACATTATACAACTCAGTAATACAATGACCACTCAGTGTGAAATGACAAAAGCAATTTATATGTGTGAAATTAACCTTTTTACTTCATAAAGAATAGGACAAATTGTAAATGAAATATTCATATATGTGAGCCGGGAAATTATGAGTACACAGTAAACTGTCAAATTGTTCAATACATTTTTTTTCTAACTTAATTTAGTTACTTGAGGTTTTGGTTTAGAAACAAGGTTACAATATTGGTCTTTTAAATATTTCTCATATTGCAAAATGTTTTGTAAAAAGGCCCCACTTCTACCACTGAAACAAATGAGCCCTTTCATTCTCACATCACAGTAATTTTTAACTGTACAGACCAGATCTTGTTGTTTTTTTTAAAACAAATACCTTTGATTTCACAACCTCTAAATATATTTGATATTATAACTGTATCACAACACGAAATAATGTAATTTTTAAATGGCCTCTATTTCTTACCCCCCACATATTTGATCTTGATATTTTTGAAAACTCGTACAACGGGTCTTGAAAGTGAACACCCCTACAGCACAAAACCTTGACGTGCTTATGGGGGAAAAAATTAATTTTTAATAATAAAAATAGTGTAAAATTAATAAAAATAATAAATGTGTACAGGTATTGTATGAAGTTGTTTGCACAAGGATTTTCCCAATGTTGAGATTGTGAATTATGTATTTTTTTATTGCTATTGGTTCTCGTGTGCTGTGAGACATTACATGTAACTGGCCAATTAATATCTAAAAATTAAAGCAAATATCCCAGCACATAAATTGTAAATGCAAAACAGATATTGTTTAAACATTCTTATAACAATGTGAAATTGACAATAGATATACTGTAGTCCAAAGGTGATTTACACATCTATTCATACCTCAATCATACACTCAAAAAAGGCAAAATAACTAAACAAAAAACAAGTCTCTAAAAATACAAAAATGCTTAAAGCTTCCCAAGGGGTAGCCACACCAAATATTGCAGAAATTCTTGTTATTGTGAGTGGACGATTCACACTCATCATCTGTGAGTGCCAGTTGATCAACAAATATTGTATAAGAAGAAATCAACCAACACTACAAGTATAAAAGCACAGTCTTTATATTGTGCCCATAGCTGTCTAATATACTGGCCACATTTTATAATCCCTGGACTCAAAGTACTTGCTTCACTGTAGAGATTACACAACAACTGCCACCCCATTTATAAGTCATCCAGCCTATTATGGGCAACAGGGGTTCTTTTATTCAATCCGGCCTTAGTTATAACCAAACACAATCATTAATAAAGCATTGCATATAATCCACTTATATACTTGCACTTATTGCTTCTTGCCCTCTGGATTTCTCCCACACCATGGACCTGATACTGTAAAGCTCTCTGGGCTAGTGAGAAGGCTCGTCAATAATTCTATTTATCTGGTGGAATTATCTAAAGCCACTTTCTACCCTGAAAACAGGGTATCTCGCTAGGGGGCGTATATTGCATTTTCGCATGGGAAGGAAATGCAGACATTACAGAAGTGCACAATGAAAGTAGCAATTTTAAAAACCATATAAAATGAATAACTGAACCAGTCACACAAAAATACACAGGAACAAATTGTATTGCTAAATGGCATCAAAAAACGTAACAAAACTGTCCACCAAAAATCGTATTTTATAAAAAATATGCAGAACATACATTGTAGTTGATGTACACTGGATGCACAAAAACACATAGATATCAGTACTTGTAAGTAAAAAATAAAAAGCATAATGTTATCGTAAAATGAGCTGAACATGGACGTGTATGTAAGTACGCCCTCATTAGACAAGTAGAAGCAGGCATTGCTGTTTGAAACCCTAGGCACGAACAGGGCTTCCCCAGCACCGGCTTAAGCTAGACTTCAATCACTGGATTGAAATTGACTGCTTCTTGTCTGAGTGGAAGTCTGACAACCACTGTAGCCTCTGCTTCAAAGAGTCAAATATCCTTTTGAAGACCATTGTCTGCTCCTCCAGCTTAAGCATCTAGAGGAGTAGCAGCAGCGGGGTCATCTTCAGCATCTTCTATAGCATGCAATCTCATGTCCACCAGGAGTAGGAGATATGCAGTGCCCATCACTACACAACTAGTAGATGCAGCATCAGTAGCACCTAGTAGTGATATTGTCTTGCTTAAGCCAGTGCTGGGGAAACCCTTCCTTCTTCTGTTTCTGCCTAAGAAGCTGACTGCCTTTAGCAGTGCTGTGGAAGTGGCCTGCTGTCCTTCTGCAACCCGTATTGTTATGTTTTATGTAGACTGAAATGCAGTTTTGTAAAAACGGAGCAAGAAATAAGTGCACAAACTTGCTAAAACAGAATGATCCAAATGTAAGTTTTAATTTCCAATATTTGGAAGATAATATGTATGTTTTAACTTAAGGATTTCAATCAGCAATCAAAAGTTTTGGCACGTCTAGAGTGCAGACTGCTTAACAAAAGCTGCTGCCCACTGTTGCTTCTTCTGTTCCTGCTCTTGTTAACATTTAACAATTATTAAAATTCAAAGTCATCGATTTACTAAGTATTATAGTGATGCTGTCAATAGTAGAATTGTAAACTTATATTATAACCATAGATTTAATACCAATGCGTCACTTGTACATTTTTAAGCAGATAATATGTGACTTAAAAGGTAGACACATTATTAGTAAGGGTTAATCTTAAGACTTACCTTTTACACTAATTAGTATCGCTACACATGGAGAGTTATACATTGGATCACATCCATAGAAATCCTAAAAATCTAATGATAGCCCCATATCTTAAATATAAGCTTTTCTGCAGTGATAGGATATTTTTTTGTCCATTGTGTATAAACAAACTTCTAGCATATATTTTTTAGAATTACATGGGGATTTCTTTAGCTTTGTACCTTAGAGTTTTAGACATGATGGTTTAAAGATTATTCCCAGCATGTATGTATATGTATGTATATTCATGCCCATCATTATTTAATATATGTGGAATAATGAATCCAATCTGATTAGGATTCAGACTAAATATTATGTTTATATGATTGGGACAGGTCATACATATATATTAATTAAAGCGTTAGTGTAATCAACATGAATTGTCTAATATTCTAGCACCATTTAAATAGGCTTTTCTTTTGGGATCCATAATAATCCAGTACGTAACAAAACATAATGATGATAACAAAGATAGAAGTTTTGTTAGATACTTATGTGAAAATCCTTAATCACAATAGTACAGCTTTCTTTGTGCAGTGTTTAGCGTACATTGGTTTGATATATGGTTGTAAATAATATTAGTGCGGTGAAAGTTTCATGACGTTATAACACTATTGAGCATTGGTATATGGATAATCGATATATTTGAACCGATCGAGTGCAATATCTCATAACTTTATGGTATTCACGTTTTGAAGAGTTCTCGATTGGATAGGATATTTATCCGTTCAATTGATAGATATATATTTCAACATAGCAGTTGTCTTACAAGTGATTCTCTCTATATGTTACCTGTGGATTAATGCGCATGCGCGACACATCAATTGCACTTCTCAGCCACACAGCCCAATCCGGTTAGTAGGCGTCTTCCACCCAGCGTAACCATTGGATACTAAGAAGGCGTCTTCCTGGAAACCCATGCAATTGGCCAACTGTTGGTTGTTAATGTGTATAAAAGTCCGCGCATCCGGTAGCCTCGGGTTTGCTAACTGTTAGTGAAAAAATATAGCATTGAGAAAGGCTAGGTTATAGCCGAAACGCGTTTGCTCTAAATATTTTAATCTTGCCGTTCAGTCACTTCAGCCACCTGATGCCGACGTTTCCTGCTATCGGCCAGGAAACAGAGAAGTGACTGTTGGCTTGTTTTTAGTTTCTCTGATGTTTGGTAGTGGTTTGTGTTCAACGGTAGGGGTATTTACCCCATGTCTTTTAAATAATTAATTAAAGTATAGTTTTTTAACTAACTTCATATCCATGTAAGTAAGTATGAGTGCTATAATAGCCCCTATCTTTCTCTTCTTTTTCTTTGATAATTAATTGTTACTAAGGGGTAGCACCGGAATCCACGGATTATTTATCTTACTAAATATTAGTGTAGTGCCAGTTTATCCCAATCCCAATAACCTGCTCTGTGCTTGCCATCAGTCCATGACAAATCCTTGGGGAACAGCTAGGTGCATTTTGCAACAGAATTTCGTCACATCTCTTTGTTCACTTGGTCTTGGATTCTTCCTTTAATTTAAGGTTATATCTATGTTCTAGAAGAAAGAGTTCTTGATAACAACATCAGGCTGGAGGCCGGCCTGGAAATTAGATAAGATATTTTGCCAATATGTGGAGTACATACAAGTTAGGAAAAATAAATGGTCAAGACTGTGATCCATTAGCATCTCTCCTAAGTCCCCTCCCTTCACCAAAGCATCACTTTCTAAGTAGATTTCTCCCTTCTGTTTAAATTTAACTTCTGCGAGATACTGCTCTTGCTCGTGTTAAAGGAATTTCACAAGGTCTTTGTAATTAGATCTCTGAATTAAGTCTACATGGATAACATTAAATGTGTTTAAGGAGTAGGTTTGTGGGAAGGGGAGGAATGTGAGAACTTTATTTCCTTTTAACCATATATGCTACTTTCAATTTACTTGTCACTTTCCTTGGAGGCATATTTATGGGGACCTGCTTCAGTAACTCTGCTGCCTTCTGCTGCTCCTGCCTTTCCATGCTTGTGTGACAACTTTATTTCCTTTCGCCCATAATACTTTCACTCTACTTGTCACTTTCCTTGGAGGTTGATGTACTATAATACAGAGTTCTACTTTAGTTACTCTGCTGTCATCATCAAATAATTAATTCTGAAAATCATAGCAAACTGTTGACCGCTGTGTTCAAGGGATTCTAAGCACGTGTTTGCTTTCCTCCCTTGGAGGTGTATTTTTGTGGTTTGTGTCCTGAAGGCCTAACTAGTTCAATAACTCTACTGCATGTTGCTGCCTCTCTTACTCCTGCCCTTTCTGCTCTGTGGTGGTCATCATCAGATAAAGTAAAAAACTGCAGCAAACTGTAAGCTGATGTGTTCAAGGGTCTCAAAGCACGTGTTTGTCCTCCTCCCCTGGAGGAGTATTTTTGGGGGTTTGTTCAGTAACTCTACTGCTGCCTCTCCTGCTCCTGCCCTTCCTGCTCTGTGGTTGCTGGTCATCATCTGTCAATGTCTAATACTAAGGGAACTGCTGGCTGCTGTGTCCAAGGGTCTCTAGGATCGTCTTTCTCCTGCCTCTCTTGGAGGTGTATTTTTGAGGTTTATTTACTGCGAGAGTTCAGTAACTCTGCTGCTGCCTCTCCTACTTCTGCCCTTCCTGCTCAGTGGTGGTCATCATCCGTCAATGCCTAATCCTCAGGGAACTGCTGGCCGTTGTGACCAAGGGGCTCTAAACACGTTTCTCCTCTTCCCTTGGAGGTGTATTTTTTAGGTTTATGTACGGTAATCAAAGGCTTACCTAGTTCAGTTCTGTTCCTGTCCTTCTCCAAGGATAACTATAACTACAAGCTTGTAAATGAGCAGGTGTGAGAGAAAGTGAGGAATGTGGGTACTTTAGGATTTGAAAAAAAGGAGAGAGTTAAGATAAAAGTAAGATTGTACAGAAAAATTGTAGAGGGAGAAGTAAAAGATTAGAAGGGAGGGAGAAGTATATAATTGATTTTACTTTTGAATTTTCTTTGTAAAACTTGTTTCAGTATGTTCTTGAGTTAGTTAGCAATGAATCTTTCAATTTTTGACATTTCATAGCAGTGTAAATTTGTTGCTAAAATGAATGTTTTGTGGGATACCCATAGGGCCCGATTCATCAACCTCTGAATGGAGCTTGATGCAGCTGTTTCCACGTAAGTCTTCAGGTTTGCCGGAAACAGGAGTTAAGAATAAGAAGCAGCTGTCTTAAGACCGCCGCTCCTTAACTCGTCCGCCTGTTCTGATTTGTCTGATTGAAACCCCCTGCTAGCAGCCGATTGGCCATGACTCTGCAGGGGGCGGCATTGCACCAGCAGTTCACCAAAACTGCTTGTGCAATGAAAAATCTGCATTTATTGATGTGCGGCAGCTATAATTGCTACATCGGTTCATGTCCGTCCCCACCATGATAAATCTACCCATAGGCTGTAATGCAATTGAATGAATTTCGTATCCAAATACTAGGACAAACCAAACATGATCATGAACAAAATTCCAAATCTGCCAAAAATTCCTAACCAAATATTTTAGAAGAAACATTTTTTTTTATCCTGTGCACATGTCTAGTTGTATCTATAGTATAAGGGGTAAAAAAAGATTTATTAACAAAGTTTAAAATATATTACGTGCTTCACATTCACTTCAATTTAATGTGGCCCCAGTCAATCCCATCATTAGTGACTGGTCCCTCCATGTAAAACAATTTGGGTGCAGATGCCCTAAGGTAACAAAGCTGTGCTTTACATATATCATGGTTAATCATATAAAGGTCTACTCAACTGTAAAGTCATTTTGTCTGACTCATAGGCCCATATTTATCAAGCTTCGTATCAGACTCGCCAGAAACACAAGTTATGAAGAAGCGGTCTAAAGACCGCTGCTCCATAACCCTGTCCGCCTGCTCTGAGCAGGCGGACAGAAATCGCCGGAAATCAACCCGATCGAATACGATCGGGTTGATTGACACCTCCCTGCTGGTGGCCGATTGGCTGCGAGTCAGCAGGGGGCGGCGTTGCACCAGCAGCTCTTGTGAGCTGCTGGTGCAATGGTAAATGCGGAGAGCATATTGCTCTCCGCATTTAGCGAGGTCTTGCGGACCTCATCCGCAGTGTCGGATCAGGTCCGCAAGACCTTTGATAAATTGGGGCCATAAAGTCAAGCAGCTGTACTTACAAAATGGCTTTACAAAGTTTTAAATTCTGAAGAATTTCACTGTCCTTCTTCTTTAGGTGTTTTCTGGACTCAACCTTGCACGGATATCTTATTACTGACAATCGACAGCAACGATTTAGTTTTCATGTGTTCAAGTTTGACGATTTCCAGGAGGTGTATCTGGCCTGTAATGTTGTCATCTGCCATAAGAGTTCAGTTCCCAACAGGTGCACTCAAGGCTGCCTCAACCGAAGACACAAACGTAATATTCACAGCCCTGAAAGTAAACTGGGGACAGCGAGACTCTCTCAAGGGCCCGTTGTTTTCAAAAAAGGTAAAATCTACATACGTACATGTTTCCAGCTCTTGTTTTCCAACTCTTTCATACTTTCTCTTGTAGGTTTTTATTTCATTATACAGCTCTATACATATAACGTCTTTATTATTAATTAATTAAGTATAAAAAATGTTGTAGTGTTTATGTAAACATTATGTTTTTTTTTGTATAGAGGTTATTATAGTTTTTATTTTAAAAAAAATTAGATTTTTTTTTAGTAAAAAACAACTGCACGAGTCAGTTTTTGGGGTCTAAAGTTGGTGGGAGTTGGGTGTTAGAAAAAAATGGCACTAAAAAGTATCTTTCTATTGCAGCCTATGGGAACTGTGTATTCCCAGTAAGGGCTAGATTATAAGTGGAGTGCTAAAATATCCTGTTTGTGGGTGCACGATAATTAATCAGTCATTACAAGTGGCTGGTTATTGCTACCGCAAGCTTGTGTTATTATGAGTGTAACTGTAACTTTAAATGTATTTTTAATGTTTTTTTGTGCCACTTTCTATTCGAGCGTAATGGCTAACCAGAGTTCTGAGGTCACGCTAGCCCGACCATGTTAAATTCAATTGTGCTCAAGCGGACACGTTCAAAATTCAACTTGTAATATGCTCGCAACTTCTGATGCACGCAGTTGTGATAAACCCAATATCGCTTGTGCGCAACTGTTAGTGGCCCAATGTTTGCAGCAATGTTTGTAACAGTGTTGGACATTGTTGCAAACACTGCTGCCATATTGAAGTGAATCATGAAACTTTAATTTTGTTTTTCCTGTCCCGTTAACTGACGTTTCTCAAATAATCACCCAATGTTGACAACATTGTTTTAATACTAGTTACATTTATTTCTCTTGTAAGATGTATCAAGTCCACGGATTCATCCTTACTTGTGGGTTATTCTCCTTCCCAACAGGAAGTGGCAAAGAGAGCACCCACAGCAGAGCTGTCTATATAGCTCCCCCCTTAGCTCCACCCCCAGTCATTCTCTTTGCCTACTTTAAGAAACTAGCAAGTATAGAGCGAGTGTGGTGACAAAAATGTTAGTTTTTTATTTCTCAAGAAAAAGTTTGTTATTTTAAATGGTACAGGTGTGTACTATTTACTCTCTGGCAGAAAAGGGATGAAGATTTCTGCAAGGAGGATTATGATCTTAGCACTTTGTAACTAAGATCCACTGGAAAGAGTACAGGAAAATTTCAGTTTGGGGAACGGTTTGCATGCTAAGCTGCATATGAGGTATGTTTAGTCTATATTTTTTCTAGACAGACTGTGTTAATTCTAGAAAAGGCTGGCAATATCCCCATGAGGGAAGGGTAAGCTGTATTCAGACACTTGGATAGGAATTTCAGCTTGCTTGAAGGGCTCATAAGTTACTGGTGACACTGTTAGGAAAAAACGTTTTTGTTTGTTCAGTAAATGATGCAATTATAAAGTTTTTTGAAGGGACTAAAGGGGTCATTGTGGCTGTTTTAGGGTTTTTTAACCCACATGATTATTCCAGAGACACTCAGGTGTTTTTCTAATAGGCCTCAAAAAATCGAGTGAGGTGGGAGGGGCCTATTTTCGCGCCTTAGTTGCACAGTTTCTTTTCCTTAGAGACATCCAACTGCTTCTCAAGTGATTCCTGCTGTGTTTGAGGGCTGTAAAGGAGGTTTTTTTTCCCCACACATCATTCTGAAGGGCAGGTAGGCACCACAGTAGAGTTGTGGCAAGGTGCTGAAAGTCTTTTTTACCGGTTTTGACGTTTTTTCAATCCGGTTTTGCCATTAAGGGGTTAATTGATTATTTGCATAGCTGTGCAAAGTTACTAAGGCTGTAAGATACTACTGTAAAAATTTCGTTAAGTTTACTGCTTTTTTACACTGTTTTGCAGAACTTGTGCAGTTTTTTTTTTTCTCTCTTAAGGGCACAGTACCGTTTTATTTCTAAGTGTTATTTACTTTGATTACAGTGTTTTCCAAGCTTGCTTGTTACATTACTAGCCTGTTTAACATGTCTGACACCAAGGAAAATCCTTGTTCAATATGTTTGGAAGTCATTGTGGAACCCCCTCTTAGAATGTGTCCCAATTGTACTGATATGTCTGAATTATAAAGAACATATATTAGCACTTAAAAATAGAGCAATAGATGATTCTCAGTCAGAAGTCCAGAGAAATTGTGTAAAATGGATAGATACGTAGAGGTTCCTGTTTACACTGATGTTTTTCCAGTCCCTAAGAGGATTGTGAATATTATTGCTAAGGAGTGGGATAGACCAGATATTCCGTTCACTCCCCCTCCTGTTTTTAAGAAAATGTTTCCCATATCTGACACCATAAGGGACTCATGGCAGACAGTTCCTAAGGTGGAGGGAGCTATTTCTACTCTGTCAAAGCATACAACTATACCTATTGAAGACAGTTGTGCTTTTAAAGATCCTATGGATAAAAAATTAGAGGGTCTCGGGGCGGAGCTAGCCAGCCGAGAAGATGGCTGCAGCTTGAAAGAGCTCCGGATACCCAAACTGACTAAGGAGCCATTAAATGAAGACACAGCCGCAATCAGAACACCCAGCTTCAAGCCAACACTGCTGTGAGTTGAACTCATCACCCTCCTTTATCGGCTGAGTTGGGGACAATACGGAAAGCAGAGGGGAAGCACCGCCATTACGGGTGAGCACTCACACTAACGCTCTACCCTACGGGCCCCATAGCCAGCGCAGACATAAAGCTCGGCTCAGTTCAGCCTCATTTATAGCCGGGAGGAGTGCTGAGAGGCTGTGCTGTCTATCCGCTGCCCAATTTGAGTGTATAGGAAGAGAGGTAGTACATATCTCACCGGAGATTCTGTGTAAGCATCGGCACCCACGTGGCATGTAAGGGCTATACTACAAAGGGCCCGTAGTTTCCCATTAGCAGTACTGCATTTAAGTATGTGAAGATCACACACAGAGGGCTTCTGTCATATTAACAGGTCGTTATAGAGAGGAAAGGAGGATCTTGTGGGGGACTCGTGTGTGCTCACTAAGGGATAAATAATGAATGCATATTGCATAATATAATGCACACGGACCTCCATCACAGGTTCAAATAAATAAACAACAGGAGAGTCTTATGGTGACTTTTGCTTGAGGTTGTGGCATCAGTTTATTATATCACAGAGATATTAGTGCACAATTCAAATCACTACAAGAAGTGAAAGTAGGCAAGAATTGCTTTTGACTACACCATTAAGACAGCTCTTTTAAATTTTATCATTAGTTGCCTTGGGACTTATACCACTTAAACATGTCTCCTAAAAAACAAAACAAGAAAGGCAACAGCTCAAAAAATAAAAATAATAAAACCCCCTCAGTCAATAATTTTTTGAAGACCATTGAAGCGAAGTCAGCAGCTATTACTGCAGCAGATGAGCAAGATTTTGAGGAAGCATCATCTTCTGATTCTGACACAGATACTACTCCAGATTCTATCACTGTACCTAAAGCCCTATTTGAATCCATACCCTCTAAAAAAGACTTTTCTAATTTAATATCCCAGGTAAAAGAATGTATTAAAGAGGAGATCAACGACTTAAAGAAAGAGATTTCTGACATAGGTCTTAGAGTAGAGGCGGTTGAGACCACACAGGATACTCATTCGCTTGCAATCACAGATTTGCAAAACATTATTAGTGGCCAAAACTCTACGATCCAAGAGCTTGAAGACAAGATCGACGACGCAGAGAACAGATCAAGAAGACAAAATATTAGGATTCGGGGCATTCCCGAGAATATAGCCCCTTCAGATTTGGAACAGTATGTACAAGACCTCTATACTTTTCTCAAGAAATCGGAAGTGCCACTTAAACTAGAAATGGACAGAATACACAGAGCCCTGCGCCCAAAACCATCAGACACCCAGCCTCCAAGAGATGTAATAGCACGTATCACGAATTACCACAATAAAGAAGATATCATGAAACTTGCCAGAGAATCCCAACCTATTAAATTTGAAAATGTAGACCTCCAGATATTTGCGGATCTTTCACAAAGAGCTCTAACTCAAAGAAGAGAGCTTAACCCCTTAACTTCTCTACTACGGAAACAAAACATCTCTTATAGGTGGGGTTTTCCTTTTCAACTGATAATTGTGTCTAAGGGCAGGCGCCTAATTTGCCTTTCACAAAGTGACATTCCACGGATATGCAAAGAATTGGATATTCAAGCTCCAGAAATCGATGGGCACCTCGTGGTTACCAGGGGTCACGCATCAGGTTCATCCATCACTCCATTACCACAGAGGAAAGAATGGCAACTGGCCTCACAGAGGAAATCAAGAAGAAACACACAATCCAAGAGTGGTGTGTCCCCTGAAAAAGGTTGAGAGGCACTCCTGGAACTTTTTCATTTACTTAGACAGTGTCCTTATCTCAGGATATTTGTTGAACTTCCTGGGGCTACATGTCTTGTATTTTGTTAGTGATGTACAAGGGTTTTCGGGCCGAATGATCTAAAAGGTGCAGGTAAAAGTATACAGTTATCACGACATCCTTAGGTCATAGATCAATAATACCAGTTATTCATGGTTATGTTATAGTTATATGTGTTTACATTGGTTACAATATCTGATTGTTAAAAATATTCTTAGTCAGTTAGGAGAAATTCCTACTTCTTAGTATTATGTGTATTAGGAAGTCATTTTCCTCTTTACAAAGGGGATGGTTAATTGGTTTGTTTTTCTTTTGTTTTTCTTTTTGTGTTTTTTCAACATGTTTTTATCTATGTACATGCAGGACCGGTTGCTCAAAGATCAATAGGATATGCCATAAAATATCAGGCAGTATGGGAGGGTGTGGGTTTAGTAAGCATGTCTAGCATAAGCAATAAAGATTCCAGGATATTGAATGTCATCACACAGAACACTAAGGGGTTAAATTGCCCTAAAAAACGTAGATTAGCCCTGTTAGATCTACATAGAAAGGGGGGGGCATATAATCATGCTGCAGGAGACACATTTTAAAAACAAACACCACCCTAACTATATGTCATCACATTACCCTCAACATTTTCACAGCACCCACCCTTCAAAAAAAATCAACGGTGTTTGTATATTAATACACAAGTCTATTCCGTTCACGAAAACCAGTATAGAAAAAGATAAGGAAGGGAGATTTTTATGTCTTACAGGCCTTTTATATGGGAAACCCATAACTTTAGTGAATTTTTATACACCAAATAGGAACCAACATAGGTTCATCACCAACATTACTAACATTATTCTAGAACACCATAAAGGGCCTCTAGTGATGGCGGGAGATTTGAATGCTCCTCTCGACCCCTCACTGAACTGCACTAATCCTGACACTAGAGTAAAAGTTCCGTACCTAGAATCCATCTGGAAAAACCTTAAATTACTAGGATTACACGATACGTGGAGGTATATGCATCAACAGAAAAAAGACTTTACATTTTTTTCTAACCCCCAGAAAAACTACTCCAGATTGGATTATATATTTGTAGATCACCTAGCGCTTTCTTTTATAAAGGAGGCAAAAATAATTCACTCCACATGGTCAGACCATTCGTTGGTCTCCTGTAGACTAATATGGCCAGATGCCCCTCTTAAAACATATCATTGGAGACTTGATGAGTCTCTTCTCAAAGGGAAAAAGCGGGTAAGGGAGTTGTCCACTTTAATCAAGTCTTATTTTTTAATAAATAATACACCTGACATCCAATCCAAGACTCTGTGGGAAGCCCACAAATGTACCATCAGGGGCGAATTTCTAAAACTAAAGGCCCAAATGTTAAGACAGAACAGAGACACTTACACAAAACTGGCCAGAGAGATTTCTGAATTGGACCACCTACATAAATTAACACCTGGCGATAATAGGATCCTAGATAATTTAAATTCTAAGAAAGATCAATATAACAATGTGTTACAAATCAACACACAACAACAGCTATTGTCTCTTAATCAATCAATCAATCAATCTATCTAGAAGGTAACAAATCAGGTAGGTGGCTTGCCAGAGCCTTGAAAAAGAAACAAAGGTCCACATATATTCACTCAATCAAGAATAAGTCAGGAAAAATCAAGGAGGACACTTTAAGTATAGCATCAGAATTTAGGTCTTTTTACCATAACTTATACAATCTGTTTCCTACTAGGGATGTAGACATACACTCACAAAGATGCAACAAATATTTAGATCTAGTAAAACTGCCACAAGTTAATCCAGAACAAAAAGAAGCCCTAGCCTTACCTATATCCATTAAAGAAGTTTTGGGTGTCATAAAATTATTAAAACTCAACAAGGCCCCAGGCCCAGATGGTTTTACTGGCCTGTACTACAAAACTTTTGCAAAGCTGTTAGCCCCTCACTTGACTAATCTTTATAATTCCATTTCAGATTCTTCCCCCTTCCCAGATTCCATACTTCAAGCTCATATCACAGTCTTGGAAAAACCGGGGAAGAGTCCAGATAACCCGGCAAATTTTCATCCAATTTCCCTACTAAATATTGACTTAAAAGTTTATGCAAAAATCCTGGCCACCCGTATAAGTAAAATACTTCCTCAGTTAATTCATCAGGACCAAGTGGGCTTCGTACCTAACAGAGAAGCTAAAGATAACACGGTAAAAGTTCTTAACTTGATTGAACATGCTGTGAATACAAATTCTCCCTCTATTTTTCTTTCTACAGACGCCGAAAAGGCATTCGACAGACTGGACTGGACGTACTTAGACTTGACTCTGAGACGATTTAACTTCCCTTCCCCTTTTATACAGAAAATTATGGCTCTATATTCCAATCCGACGGCTCAGGTTAGGGTGAATGGCACCCTCTCTGATACTTTTGAAATCAGAAACGGTTCCAGACAGGGTTGCCCATTATCCCCGCTACTATTTATACTATCTCTCGAACCATTGGCTGTACAGATCAGGGAGAATTCCAATATACAGGGCATTAAAATTGGAGATAGAGCACATAAGATGGCAATATTTGCAGACGACCTCCTGTTAACACTATCAGACCCTCTGAATTCGGTAGCCCATGTCATGCAAGAGATCTCTATGTTTGGAGAGGTATCTAATTTCCTTGTGAATATGGCGAAATCAGAATTCATGCCGGTAAATATTTCCCGGCAAACCATAGAATCTATATATGCCCGCTGCCCTTTGAAAGCCCAACCCAAATGTTTAAAATATCTAGGTATTTTCTTAACGCCTGAGCCACAACAAACTAGACAACTAAATTATAGGAGACTAATAAATGCGTTTCATTCCCTGACCTCTTCTTGGTCTCTCAAAAATATTTCCTGGCTGGGACGTATCCACGCATCAAAAATGGTATTATTACCAAAAGCACAATATCTGCTGCAAACAGTGCCTATCCAGAATACTTCAAAAGACATAGATACCTTGCAGAATATCATAAATAATTATGTATGGGGAAGAAAGGCCCCACGTATTAATAAAAGCACAATCTATAAGTCCCAGTTTAAAGGAGGGCTAGGTATACCACACCTCAATTCATACAAATTAGCGATTTTGCTACAAAGAATAGCAGAATGGTGCAATTATAACAAAACAAATCCCAAAGGGTGGGTACAGATAGAACATTCCTTGTCAGTAGTGAAGAAGTTGGGCGGGTGTTGCTGGGATCTCTCAGCCATGAAACGTTTGGTGATATCCCAACTATCAAGCACAAATGAAACCTGGAAAGACTGGCTTTATATATTAAAAACATATAAAAATATTTCTTCCAGATTCTCCCCTCTCACACAACTATTGTTTAACCAGGAATTTCCTCCTGGCCTCGCAGAATATACACAGAGTGCCAATTCATTCATATCTCATATTCCTATTTACTCAATTTTAGATAACGGTAAGATTAAATCAAAACAACAACTAAATGACTTGGGTATTCCTTTTTTTTCCTCATGGTTTAGTTATCACCAAGCTAGACACTTCATTTACTCACATAGATTTAAATCGGATCTCACAAGATCTCCAACACAATTTGAACAGGCCTGTATTCATGATAGGAAATCCCAGAGGTCTATTGCCACATTGTACAAACTAGTTATAGAGAACAGATTTCCCCTTCTCCCCTCTTATACAAAAAGCTGGGACAAGGAATTGGGCACACATATTTCATCCAAAGAATGGCACATTAGATTTCGTCACCTTTCGAAGTCTGCTCGTTCCTCGAAAGCCAAAGAAACAAATATAAAAATATTCATGAGGTGGTACTTGACGCCTTCAAAACTTAAACACATTTTTAGGATATGTTCCAACATTTGTTGGAGATGTGGTGACCAGATAGGTACCATGAGTCATATTTGGTGGAGGTGCGACCCAATTAATGCCTTTTGGAAAACAATATTTGAAGAAATTAATACAGTCTTACACGCACGACTATCCCCCACTTTAGAAATAATTTACTTGTTTGCACCCCCTCAAATCACATGCAAGATTAGAAGGCAGCTATTCCAGATTCTGGTTAATGTGGCAAAACAAATGATTCCTAGGAACTGGAAGTCAACTAGCATACCAGGGATGGACGAATGGAGATCCAGGGTGGACTCAGATCTCATTTTGGAAAGATTCTATTATCTATGTAGGGGGAGTTTAGATTTCTATGAGGACATGATATTTCTTTGGGATTCTTATAAGTCTAAGTTTAATAATTAATTTGTAATTCTATTTAAAAAAGCAGAGTGAGATTGGGGCAACCATGTTCCTGGTACGTATCCTCAGTTACAGAGGTGTTTAATGATAAGTGTTAAAATATTTCTGGTTCTTTAATATTACATGTTATTACGGTTTAAGATGTCCTCTTAGATAGTTCTCAGAACTTTAATACTAAATGCCGGCCAACCCGCATGAAATGCTATCAGGGGTGGCCCTCTTTCAACAGTCTGAAATCAGCAAACTAGGTTGTACTCTTATGCAGAAGACTCTTCACTCCAATGAGACTTTGTCAACCTAACTCATAAGCACTTATGGATTGTTTAGGTACCACTCGGACTGTCTGGGAGGGGCACTGAGCTTTGAACTTGGACATTTGTTTGGGGTCAACAAAATCAGAGCCTTATGTAAATGTCTGTAACTGTATTAGACTTGTTTTTGTTCGTGTTTTTATTTAGTTATTTTGTTTCAGATTTGAAAATAAATAAAAATATATTTAAAAAAAAAAAAAAATTAGAGGGTCTCTTGAAGAAAATTTTTGTTCATCAAGGTTTTTCTCTCCAACCTATTGCGTGCATTGTTCCTGTAACGACTGCAGCTGCTTTCTGGTTTGAGGCTCTAGAAGAGGCTCTTCAAATGGAGACTCCATTAGAGGAGCTTATGGACAGAATTAAGGCCCTTAAATTGGCTAATTCTTTTATTACAGATGCCGCATTTCAACTGGCTAAGTTAGCGGCAAAGAATTCAGGTTTTGCCATTTTAGCATGCAGGGCGTTATGGCTTAAGTCCTGGTCTGCTGATGTGTCATCTAAATCTAAACTTTTGAACATTCCTTTCAAAGGTAAGACCCTATTCGGGCCTGAACTGAAAGAGATTATTTCAGACATCACTGGAGGGAAAGGTCATGCCCTCCCTCAGGATAGATCAAGTAAGATGAGGACCAAACAGAATAATGTTCGTTCCTTTCGGAAATTTAAGAGTGGTCCTGCTTCAGCTTCCTCTACTGCAAAGTCAGTCTGGAGACCTAACCAGGCTTGGAACAAGGGTAAACAGGCCAAGAAGCCTGCAGCTGCTTCTAAAACAGCTAGAAGGGGTAGTCCCCGATCCGGGACAAGATCTAGTAGGGGGCAGACTCTCTCAATTTGCTCAGGCTTGGGTGAGCGAAGTTCACGACCCCTGGGCTTTAGAAATTGTGTCCCAGGGGTATCTTCTGGAATTCAAAGACTCCCTTCCAAGGGGGAGATTTCACATTTCTCGATTGTCTGTAAACCAGACAAAGAGAGAGGCGTTCTTACGCTGTGTAGAAGACCTACATACCATGGGGGTGATCCGCCTAGTCCCAATAGAGGAACAGGGGCTAGGGTTTTATTCAAACCTGTTTGTGGTTCCCAAAAAAGAGGGAACTTTCAGACCAATCTTGGATCTCAAAATTTTAAACAAGTTCCTCAAGGTTCCATCATTCAAGATGGAGACTATTCGGACTATTCTACCTCTGATCGAGGAGGGTCAATATATGACTACCGTGGACTTAAAGGATGCGTATCTACACATCCCTATTCACAGAGATCATCATCAATTTCTCAGATTCGCCTTTCTAAACAGGCATTACCAGTTTGTGGCCCTTCCCTTCGGGTTGGCCACGGCTCCCAGAATTTTCACAAAAGTGCTAGGGTCCCTTTTGGCGGTTCTGCGACCACGGGGCATAGCAGTGGCACCTTATCTAGACGACATCTTAATTCAGGCATCGACTTTCCAGCTAGCCAAGTCTCACACGGACATCGTGTTGGCTTTTCTGAGAGCTCACGGGTGGAAGGTGAACATAAAAAAGAGTTCTCTCTTCCCTCTTACAAGAATTTCCTTCCTAGGGACTCTGATAAGACTCGGTAGAAATGAAAATATTTCTGACCACTTACCGAGCTCTTCATTCCATTCCTCGGCCATCAGTGGCTCAGTGTATGGAGGTAATCGGACTCATGGTAGCGGCAATGGACATAGTTCCCTTTGCCCGCCTACACCTCAGACCACTGCAACTATGCATGCTCAAACAGTGGAATGGGGATCATGCAGATTTATCTCGTCAACTGCATCTGGACCAGGGGACCAGAGACTCTCTTCTCTGGTGGTTGTCTCAGGACCACCTGTCTCAGGGAATGTGTTTCCGCAGGCCAGAGTGGCTCATTGTAACGAACAATGCCTACGTTGGGGTGCAGTCTGGAACTCCCTTAAAGCACAGGGCTTATGGTCTTGGGAGGAAGCTCTCCTCCTGATAAACATTCTAGAACTGAGAGCGATATTCAATGCGCTTCAGGCGTGGCCTCAGCTTGCTGCAGCCAAATTCATCAGATTTCAGTTGGACAACATCACGACTGTAGCTTATATCAATCATCAAGGACGAACAAGGAGTCCTCTAGTGATGATGGAGATCCGGTGAGCAGAGGATCACTCTTGCCATCTCTCAGCAATCCACATCCCAGGGGTAGAGAACTGGGAGGCGGATTTTCTAAGTCGTCAGTCTTTTCATCCGGGGGAGTGGGAACTCCATCTGGAGGTATTTGCCCAGCTGATTCAGCTATGGGGCACACCAGAATTGGATCTGATGGCGTCTCGTCAGAATGCCAAACTTCCTCGTTACGGGTCCAGGTCCCGGGATCCCAAGGCGGTACTGATAGATGCTCTAGCAGTGCCTTGGTCCTTCAATCTGGCCTATGTATTTCCACCGTGTAATGGTAACACACACTGTATTTAGAGGAACACAACTGCAGATTGCAAATGATAGATTGTTTTCACAGATGTTATTGATTCCTTTATGGAAAGAGGGGAATCTGTTGATCAGTGAAATTAATATATTCTTAAGTTCTGAGTATCAGTACACAGATTTGGTGGAGTAGTAGAAATGGTGCTCTATTCCCACTACCTTTTATGTTAGTGAGTTCTAATAGGATGTAGCAACTCAGAGAACCTCAGAGTGAGCTCAGTGATACAGTGGTAGCTATTAACAAGTTTACTTAGTTCAATCCAATAAAGCTTAGCAATTGTACTTAAGCACTGTTAATTATAGGTAATGGTTAAACACAGAAATTGTACCTACATTAAGCCAGATCAACCCCCTCTTACTTCAGATCTTAAGTCCCAATCACTCTTTGCTTTCAGCTGCAAAAGAAGTCTGACCGCTGCAACGGATCTGTCCCTCTGCCTGTCAGCACAGTGAAGCAAGCGCTGTACGCGGAGGACAGGAAGTGACGTATCGGCAGGTACGGTGTTGTTCTCACGGAGATGACTGGTAAGATAAAAAGATGTTAAAGTCAGATCTTACCAATTTGTAAATCCCAGATGATCGTCCCAATGGTAGTGAGTGTTGAGTTATCCTGTTATGAGTTTTGAGGTGGCGGTCAGTTGAAATGTACACGGAGTTGTACAGAGAGCAGAAGTGCTTCAGAACTTAATGCTGAAATAAAGCAAAACATAATCAACAGACTTGAAATATTTCATTTAGATTCTCTTGGCTTGTATTACACCTAACTTGGGCTAGGTTTCCAAAATACTGAGCAAGGTGTGTTGAGAGAACAGGTGTTTTAAAGGAGGTGTGACCAATCAATCTCCACGATGATGTCACGTTAAAGAAATAGTACTGCAAAACAACTTAAAGAGACAGGAAACCCTGACACACCGTTTCCTCTCCTCCCATGTCTGGTTGCCAGAATCAAGCAGGAGAGAGTTTCGGTAATTCTGATAGCACCTGCATGGCCACGCAGGATTTGGTATGCTGACTTAGTGGGCATGTCCTCGGTTCCACCGTGGACTCTGCCAATGAGACGGGACCTTCTAATCCAAGGTCTGTTCACGCATCCAAATTTAATTTCTCTGCGTCTGACTGCTTGGAGATGGAACGCCTGATTCTATCAAAGCGTGGTTTCTCTGAGTCGGTCATTGATACCCTGATTCAGGCTGGAAAGCCTGTCACCAGGAAGATCTATCATAAGATTTGGCGCAAATATCTTTATTGGTGTGAATCCAAAGGTTACTCATGGAGTAAGATTAGGATTCCTAGAATATTGTCTTTTCTCCAAGAAGGTTTGGAGAAGGGATTATCTGCTAGTTCCCTAAAAGGACAAATATCTGCTTTGTCTATTCTACTACACAAACGTCTGGCAGATGTCCCAGACGTTCAAGCAATTAGTCAGGCTTTGGTCAGAATCAAGCCTGTATTTAAACCTGTTGCTCCGCCATGGAGCCTAAACTTAGTTCTTAAAGTTCTTCAAGGGGTTCCGTTTGAACCTATGCATTCCATAGATATTAAGCTTCTATCTTGGAAAGTTTTGTTTTTAGTAGCTATCTCTTCAGCTCAAAGAGTTTCTGAGCTATCTACTTTACAGTGTGATTTACCTTACCTTGTTTTCCATGCAGATAAGGTGGTTTTGCGTACCAAACCTGGGTTTCTTCCTAAGGTTGTTTCTAATAAGAACATCAATCAAGAAATTGTTGTTCCTTCTCTGTGTCCTCATCCTTCATCAAAGAAGGAACGTCTGTTACACAATCTTGATGTAGTTCGTGCTTTAAAGTTTTACTTACAAGCAACTAAAGATTTCAGTCAAACATCTTCATTGTTTGTTGTTTATTCTGGTAAACGGAGAGGTCAAAGGGCTATGGCTACCTCTCTTTCCTTTTGGCTAAAAAGCATCATCCGTTTGCCCTATGAGACTGCTGGACAGCAGCCTCCTGAAAGAATTACTGCTCATTCTACTAGAGCTGTGGCTTCCACATGGGCTTTTAAAAATGAGGCTTCTGTTGAACAGATTTGTAAGGCGGCGACTTGGTCTTCGCTTCATACTTTTTCCAAATTTTACAAATTCAATACTTTTGCTTC
Organism: Bombina bombina; assembly: GCF_027579735.1. Lineage (NCBI taxonomy): Eukaryota > Metazoa > Chordata > Amphibia > Anura > Bombinatoridae > Bombina > Bombina bombina. Next base: position 255,661,494 of record NC_069505.1, read on the forward strand.
TTCGGAGGCTATTTTTGGGAGAAAGTTTCTACAAGCAGTGGTGCCTTCCGTTTAAGGTCCCTGTCTTGTCCCTCCCTTCATCCGTGTCCTAAAGCTTTGGTATTGGTATCCCACAAGTAAGGATGAATCCGTGGACTCGATACATCTTACAAGAGAAAACATAATTTATGATAAATGTATTTCTCTTGTGATGTATCAAGTCCACGGCCCGCCTTGTTTTTTAAGACAGGTATATATATTTTTATTTTAAAACTTTCAGTCACCACTGCACCCTATAGTTTCTCCTTTTTCTTCCTAGCCTTCGGTCGAATGACTGGGGGGTGGAGCTAAGGGGGGAGCTATATAGACAGCTCTGCTGTGGGTGCTCTCTTTGCCACTTCCTGTTGGGAAGGAGAATATCCCACAAGTAAGGATGAATCCGTGGACTCGATACATCACAAGAGAAATAAATTTATCAGGTAAGCATAAATTATGTTTTTCTTTATACGAAAATTGAACAATTTACTTTCTTCAGCAGAACACCAGCATCAGCAACAGCACGATAATAACACCCTGCCTTTGTCGTCCTTTGTGGGAGCTCTGTGCGTCTTCGGGTTGATGTCAGTGGCGGTTCTGATACTGCAGAAGCGATATTATCAGAAGCAAGGCTATTCTCTGCTGCCAAACACCAGCAACATCCATTAGAAAAAATTACGTCTTTACAAGGTTTTCATGCACTTTATCTGGGAGAAAAATACATTTAAAGATATATTTTCTAACATGATGATACATGCATTGCCAAATATTTACATTTTTCTATGTTATTATTATCTTTTCATTACCAGGGTTGTACCTTTTACGCCCATATAAATCCGAGAGATTTCTTGTTTTAAAATATATTTCATGTTTTCAACACATCCATCTGCTACAGATTCCAGTGACCTATATGTATGTTGTTTTTTAAAAAGCACCAAAAAACATAAATTAGCAGAATGAGGCACATGATTTGCATTATATAAAATGTTTGCAGTGTGTTGTTACAAGCAGCACTAGACGGTATATTGCATGATGTGACGTTATGACGTTTTCACTCAATAAATACTATTTAAACATTTGCTTTAATAGTGTGTTTACTGGATTGTGCTGCCTAAGCAATGTGTAATCTACTGCCATCACTCCCCATTATTTTATTAGTGAATATTTTTCAATAGGGTTAATGTTAATTTTATTGGGGTATATAGGTGTGGATAATTTTAATGGGGAGTTTAGCAGTTAAAGGGACAGTACACTATAAAATTGTTTTTCCCTTAATGTGTTTCCAATAACTTTTTTTACTAGCTGCAGTGTATAAAATGTATGAGATTTGCTTTTTTAAGGCTTATTTGTGTATATGAATTAGCTGATTTTGTGTTTTGAAGCCACAACCTAATAAAATGAGTTGAGCTTGTAGGTATAATTAGATCTCATTACTTTATCACATTGTGTACATACACAGTACCTGCTTCTTTATATTATATCTGTCCATAAACCAATCACCAATACTTGGAGAGAACAATGGAAAATTAACATTTTATTACCTTATCTCTTTCTTTAACCCACTGGGAGTGTAATTTCTTCTACTGGCTGCGTTAACACAGCTTGGCCTCAAGACCAAAAACTTTCAGGATAGGTGGCGATAACACAAGCTAAATAAACTATTTCAAATGCCAATATGAGGGTAAAGGAAATACTTGTAAACAATGTAATACACTCCAGCAGGTAAAGTGGATCATTAGGAACAAATTAAATGGGAGACATTTTTTGAGTAAACTGTCCCTTTAAGGTCATTGAAATGGTGGGGGACATTGAAATGGTAAATTTGTGTTGAGGGATAGGGGGTCAATCTCAATAAACCCCTTTTCTATTAACTCTTAAACTGCCACAACCTTAATCGCAATAAAACCCTTATACCATTAACCCTATAATTGCTACCCCCCAAAGACCCCTAACCTAAAAAGAATGCTAACAGTATACTGTTTAAAAAAGCACCTAAAAATAAAAATCCCTATACTAAAACTAAAGCACCCTACAAAATAAAAAAGCCCCACTAAAAACCCCTATCCTAAAACTATAATATAAAAATAAAAATCTCTATTAAAACTAAAGCCGCCCCCCCCCCAAAAAAAAAAAACTAACACTAAACAGAACACCAAGTTTTATTACTCAAAATCTTCTCTTCTTTCTTTGATCTGATGTAATCTGAAAGGTAAAAAGGTATTTAAAATTGTTTCCTAAATGTTGAGTCTAATGTCTCTTTAATGATAATAATAATACTCTTATTATCTCTTTAATCATTTCCAGTGCCCCAGCTTTTGTGTTAAGATTGAGTGATCCAGTCTAAGACTAACATATATACGGCTAGATTACAAGTTTTGTCGGTAAAAACTTGCGTTGCTAACGAGCCTTTTTTTTCCAGCGCTCACTTTAAACAACGCTGGTATTACAAGTTTTCTGAATGGCTGCGTTAGCCTCAGAAAAGTGAGCGTTGAGCAAAATTTAGCTCCACTTCTCACCTCAATACCAGCGTTGCTTACGGTAGCGGTAAGCTGGCAAAACGTGCTTGTGCACGATCTCCCCATAGGAAACAATGGGGCTGAGACGGCTGAAAAAAACCTAACACCTACAAAAAAGCAGCATTCAGCTCTTAACGCAGCCCCATTGTTTCCTATGGGAAAATACTTTTAATGTCTACACCTAACACCCTAACATGAACCCCGAGTCTAAACACCCCTAATCTTACACTTATTAACCCCTAATCTGCAGCCCCCAACATCGTCGCCACCTGCATTATACTATTAACCCCTAATCTGCCGCTCTGGACACCGCCGCCACCTACATTATCCCTATGAACCCCTAATCTGCCGCCCCCAACCTCGCTGCAACCTACCTACATTTAGTAATCCATAATCTGCCGACCGGACATCGCCGCCACTATAATAAATGTATTAACCCCTAAACCGCCCCACTCCCGCCTCTCAAACACTATAATAAATTTTATTAACCCATAATCTGCCGTCCCTAACATCGCCGCCACTTACCTACAATTATTAACCCCTAATCTGCCACCCCAACGTCGCCGCTACTATATTAAATGTATTAACCCCTAAACCTAAGTCTAACCCTAACACCCCCCTAACTTAAATCTATTTTTAATAAATCTAAATAAATAGTCCTATAATTAAATAAATTATTCCTATTTAAAACTAAATACTTACCTATAAAATAAACCGTAAGATAGCTACAATAAAACTAATAGTTACATTGTAGCTATTTTAGGATTTATATTTATTTTACAGGCAACTTTGTATTTATTTTAACTAGGTACAATAGCTATTAAATAGTTAATAACTATTTAATAGCTACCTAGTTAAAATAATTACAAAATTACCTGTAAAATAAATCTTAACGTAAGTTACAAATACACCTAACACTACACTATCAATAAATTAATTACATAAATTAACTACAATTATCTAGACTAAAATACAATTAAATAAACAAAACTATATTACAAAAAAAAACACTAAATTACAAAAAATAAAAAAATATTACAAGAAGTTTATTCTAATTACACCTAATCTAATCCCCCTAATAAAATAAAAAAGCCCCCCAAAATAATAAAATTCCCTATCCTAAACTAAATTACAAATAGCTCTTAAAAGGGCATTTTGCGGGGCATTGCCCCAAAGTAATCAGCTCTTTTACCAGCTCTTAAAATGGCTTTTTGCGGGGCATTGCCACAAAGTAATCAGCTCTTTTACCTGTAAAAAAAAGAAATACAATACCCCCCAACATTACAACCCACCACCCACACACCCCTACTCTAAAACCCACCCGATCCCCCCCTTAAAAAACTCTACCCCTTTGAAGATCACCCTACCTTGAGCCGTGTTCACCCAGCCGGGCACCGATGGGGCAGAAGCGGACATACGGACCGGCAGACATCTTCATCCAGGCGGCATCTTCTATCTTCATCCTTCCGGAGCGGAGCCATCTTCTATCCAGCCGACGCGGAGCCATCCTCTTCAATCGAAGTCCTAACGAAGAATGAAGGTTCCTTTAAATGACGTCATCCAAGATGGCGTCCCTCGAATTCCGATTGGCTGATAGGGGTGGCAGATTAGGGGTTAATAATTGTAGGTAGGTCTCGGCGATGTTAGGGGCAGCAGATTAGGGGTTAATAATTGTAGGTAGGTGGCGGCGATGTTAGGGACGACAGATTAGAGGTTAATAACAATTTTATAGTGTTTGCGAAGCGGGAGTGCGGCGGTTTAGGGGTTAATACATTTATTATAGTGGCAGCAATGTCTGGTCGGAAGATTAGGGGTTAATAATTGTAGTTAGGTGGCGGCGACGTTGGGGGTGGCAGATTAGGGGTTAATAAATATAGGTGTCGGCGATGTTAGGGGCAGCAGATTAGGGGTTCATAGGTATAATGTAGGTGGCGGCGATGTCCAGTCGGCAGATTAGGGGTTAAATAATTTTATTTTAGTGTTTGCAATGTGGGGGGGCCTCGGTTTAGGGGTTAATAGGTAGTTTATGGGTGTTAGTGTACTTTTTAGCACTGTAGTTAAGAGCTTTATGTTCCGGCGTTAGCCCATAAAACTCTTAACTACTGACTTTTATATGCGGTAGGAGTCTTGGATGTAGAGGCTGTACCGCTCACTTTTCCAAGACTTGTAATACCAGCGTTAGGTAAATCCCATTAAAAAGATAGGATACGCAATTGACGTAAGGGGATTTGCGGTATGGATAAGTCACGGAAAAAAAGTGAGCGGTACACCTGTACCTGCCAGACTCGTAATACCAGCGGGCATTAAAAAGCAGCGTTAGGAGCCCTTAACGCTGCTTTTTAAGGCTAACGCCAAACTCGTAATCTAGCCGATAGAAATTAATTTATTGTAAACAGCCAGCAAGTGTCCTCTGCATTAATTCCAAAATGCTTATATGACAGAAATGGACTATTGTTTCTGTAACTATATACAACAAATATAAACACTCTGCAAGCTACAGTGATAAGATTAGATTAGAGGATTTTATTATTGATATTTAAAGTCCATTTAAGTCTACTTTCTGATAGACAAGAAAGAATGTTGCCCCTAAAAAAACAACTGGCTGAGAGTTCAGTGCATCTGTCAGAGGCAGCTGTTGCTATGAGATAAATGAGATCAAGAGATATGTGACTACTGTCTACTCATGGCTTCCAGAGTTTGTATTTGGGCACCCACCCACTGACCCACACAGAATACTTTATGTCTTAGAACCAAGGCTGCAGTTGTCTGTACTTATACAGTGACTGCACATCAACCTTAAAGGGACACTGAACCCAATTTTTTTCTTTCGTGATTCAGATAGAGCATGCAATTTTAAGCAACTTTCTAAATTATTATCAATTTGTCTTCGTTCTCTTGCTATCTTTATTTGAAAAATAAGACATCTAAGTTTTTTTGGTTCAGACCTGTGGACAGCACGTTTTAATTGGTGGATGAATTTATTCACCAATCAGCAAGAACAACCCAGGTTGTTCACCAAAAATGGGCCGGCATCTAAACTTACATTCTTGCATTTCAAATAAAGATACAAAGAAAATTAAGAAAATTTGCTAATAGGAGTAAATTAGAAAGTTGCTTAAATCACAAAAGACAAAATGTGGGTTTAGTGTCCCTTTAATTATCTGGAAGCTGCCTATAAAGCTGAGATTATTCCCTTTTCCAAAAACAAATAGCACCCACTCATGTGACTTTTTCATATACTCAAATGAAAATGGGTTAGATCATATTCCAGTTGTAAATGTAACAACACAAATCTTACCATTAAACTCTATACAAATCTTGTTGGGGCTACATTTTGAAATCTTTGAAATTTCATTGCTGCCCTTCCATAGAGGAAGATTCAGTTTTCCGTATTTCAATCCCTTCGAATTTCAGGATAAAAAGCAATAACAATCTATTAAAAAGAGCCATGAGATCAAAAATTACTTGGGAAGTGCAGGCTATATCAGTTGCTGTTATACTTCATAATTTTTAATTAATTTATATAAATTTTTAAAATTATTGTAATATTTCAATAATGCACCTTAAAACCTTAAAAAGTTTTCATGTGCGCTAACCCAGTATTCATTTTGACCGCAAATTTTGATTTAGTCTTAGTTTTAGTCTTTTGACTAAAATGCCATTTTAGTTTTAGTCGTATTTTAGTTATCTGAATTGTTTTAGTTTTAGTTTAGTTTTAGTCAACTGAATCACCAGTAAATTTTAGTTGACTAAAATCTAAGGGGTTTAGTTAAAGTGTAATGCATTATTTAAGCATTTCTCTATAATTTGCAAACTGATTATATACTCCAGGAGTAAACATAACACCTGTTATTATTTATTATTATTATTATTATTATCAGGTATTTGTAGAGCGCCAACAGATTCCGCAGCGCTGAATTATTTATGGTATTAAGGGTTAAACATGCAATACAGACACAGATTTAGCAGTTGTGATATATAACATCTTTATTAAAATTAAATAAAACCAAGTTTCATAAACAAACAGAAGTGCAACTTTAAAATATTAAAAAACAAAACTGTAAACTGTATTGGCTGTATTGCACATATTACACAATATAAAAACTTTAAGAGTTCAGTGTTAATAATTAAAACAAGTATCAAGTAAATCAACACAACAAAAAGTTTCTGCAGCTAGCACAGGCACAGCATAACTTAAATCCATACCTGTGGGTTATGCTTATTTCTACAGTATAGGAAGAATCAATTGATCATTCACAGATTCAAAACATTTTCAGCAACAATATTAGCACTGCTCTTGAACTTCCAAACTCATTATATACTCCTGGAGTAAAGGTTTATTAACCTGTTTTTATTTATGGTATTAAGGTTTGAACATGCAATACAGATTTAACTGTTCTGGTATATAATGTCTTTATTTATCTTAAAATTTAATAAAATTAAGTTTTGTAAATTTTACAAAAGAGAAGTAATTGGATATGGATTGATTATAACACCTTGCATAAAATGTTTTTGTCAGCAAATTTTGATTTAGTTTTAGTCATAGTCTTTTGACTAAAATGTCATTTTGATTTAGTTTTAGTCATAAGAGCCAATTTATCAAGCTCCGAACGGAGCTTGTGGGCCCGTGTTTCTGGCGAGTCTAAAGACCGCTGCTCCATAACCCTGTCCGCCTGTTCTGATAAGGCGGACAGGAATCGCCAGAAATTAACCCCATTGAGTGCAATCGGGTTGATTGACACCCCCTGCTGGCGGCTGATTGGCAGCGAGTCTGCAGGGGGCGACGTTGCACCAGCAACTCTTGTGAGCTGCTGGTGCAATGCTGAATACGGAGAGCGTATTGCTCTACGCATTCAGCGAGGTCTTGCAGACCTGATCCGCACTGTCAGATCAGGTCCCCAAGACCTTTGATAAATAGGCCCCATAGTCTTTTGACTAAAATACCATATTAGTTTTAGTCATATTTTCGTCATCAGAATTTCTTTAGTTTTATACTAATTTTAGTAGTTTTAGTCGCCAAAATTAACACTGCACTAACCCAACCACGCTTAAATCTAAATCAGGAATTACAATGCGCAAAACACATATTTTTCATTCCTATGTTCTTCACATATAAAATAATGTATTTTTTATTATTAAATGTATATTTCTACAGTATATATATATCAGATAGTGTTAATGTAAAATACATATCTAAATCTATAGGAATAGATATACAGGTTTAAGTATATACAGATATATATAGAAATATGTATTTACAATAAATGTAAATATACAGTAAAATACATATGTACACACATACTGTATAAACACACACCTATCAATTACCATGTTCATTTTATTTTCTAAGAAATGCATGGCCACTGCTTAGTGTCCCTCTTTTAAAGCCATGTAAATTGTGAATTTAGGATTAGCTAATCTCTGTCTGAAAGGGGTATTAATTTTACCAATACAATAATGCCCACTCTGGCAAGTAATGAGGTATACAACAAAATATGTGTGTGTGTGCATCATATATTTATATAAATATATATATATATATATATATTATCTCACAAAAGTCAGTACACCCCTCACATTTTTGTACATATTTTATTATATCTTTTCATATGACAACACTGAAGAAATAACACTTTGCTACAATGTAAAGTGTAAATTTGCTGTCCCCTCAAAATAACTCTAAACACAGCCATAAATGTCTAAACCGTTGGCAACAAAAGTGAGTACACCCCTAAGTGGATAGGTCTAAATGGGCCTAAAGTGTCAATATTTTGTGTGGCCACCATTATTTTCCAGCACTGCCTTAACCCTCTTCGGCATGGAGTTCACCAGAGCTTCACAGGCTGCCACTGGAGTCCTCTTCCACTCCTCCATTACAACATTTTTAATATTGAATATTTTTATAAAAGTATTTACATTTTGGAAAGCTTGGGAACTGCTCAAGAAGTCACTGTTCAGCTTGTTGCAGAGTAAGGTTCTGGTTTTGAATTCTGCAGGGTATACTCCAGTTTCTATGGGGAAGATGATAAAATGCACACATACATACACACATACACACATACATACATATACACATACATACATACATACATACATAAACACATACAAACACACATACATATACACACAAATATGCATACACACATACATACACACATACACACACACATACATACACACATACATATACACATACATACATACATACATGCATACATAAACATACATAAACACATACATACATACATACACACACACATATATACATACATACACACATATATACATACATACACACATACATACATACACACACATACATACACACACATACACATACATATACATATACATACATACACACATACATAAACACATACATACACACAGATACATACACACACATACATACACACATGCATACATAAACACATACATACATAAACACATACATACACACATAAACACATACATACACACACACATAAACACATACATAAACACATACATACATACATACATACATAAACACATACATACACACACATACATACATAAACACATACATACACACACATACATACATACACACACATACATACATAAACACATACATACACACATACATACATAAACACATACATACATACATACACACACATACATAAACACATACGTACACACATACACATGCATACATACACACATACATACACACATACATACATACATAAACACATACACACACACATACATAAACACATACATACATACATAAACACATACATACACACATAAACACATACATACACACACACATACAAAAACACATACATACATACCTACATAAACACATACATACATACATACATAAACACACACATACATACACACACATACAAGAGTGCAAATAAATAATGAAAGTATATTAAAAACATTTTATTTTATTATTTAGCAGTAAATCCTGCACACATCTTGCGTTCCTTGCCATTCATCTGGTTTGCTGGCTATTTGTGAAACGTACCATGGAACACATGGCTAAATGCCTTTGGATTTGATAAACTTTAAGTGAATTAAACTATAGCACCGTTTTGCTCAGCTAATCCCCGCATGCATGACACATATTGTTCAGTTTGTCACTACACATTAAAACGAGTTTTATCTCCCTATTCTTTCTAACTGCTTAATTATTCTCAGAAGCATAAAGTGAATTTGTCAGCTGCACAATGTAGTAATTAGCACAAGTTTCTGCAACACTTTCCCTGAAAATATGGGCTGTTTTGAAAAAAAACAAAAATCTAAACAACAACTAAATCCCTTAACTCAGATTGTGAAATCTTCTATAGGAAGAACTGTGCATATTTGGAATTCTGTTATAGAAAATGATGCAGCCACTTACAAATAAGCAATTCCATAAATGTATGTGGGTTGTATAAGTATTGGTCTTTAAATTCCTCAAGGGTGTTTTAAAATGTGATAAATTGGTCTGACAGCTGGTGCTCTACTTGTCAAGGTACCCTTACCAAGGCCAGGTATGTTAGCGTGTCAGCTCCTGCCCTATACTCTTTAATCTCTTTCATTGCATAATCTGTGGATTTTGTTTATTTCTCATTCATTTACTGAAAATGAATGAATATGATATGATTTGACATTCGTTATATCCAAGCAGGAAGAGGGAAGTTTTATGGCTCTTCAGACATTATTTATGAAATGGAAATAACTAAACTAAAAAGTAGAATATTTTATTACATCTATAATAATTATTTACATTAATTATTAATATGTTTCAATATTTTATATTTAATTATTAGATAATGCACCTTTAGATAACTCATGTTGGGTTAGTGTGCATGAAGAATTAGTGTACTCCTGTCGGGTTTGCACTGGACCAAACACTTTTACTTTCAACTAGTAATACGGGCGCAAATGCTAGTGCACCACTTGTAATCTAGCCCTCAGATAGAGAACGCAATTTTAAACATTGTGGAATTCTATTATCTAATTTACTTAATTGCTTCAGTATCCTTTAATGAAAAGCATATCTAAATAGGCTCAGAAGAAGCAATGCACTATTGTTGCTGACTGATGAGTCTGCACATATATACACTTGTCATTGGTTGACATGATGTTTCTAGATAGCGCCAAGTAGTACATTGCTGCTTTCCTACAAACTATACTAAGAGAAGGAAGCAAATTATATAACGTGTTGTAAAATTGTATATTCATCTGAATCATGAAAGAAAAAAATATGGTTTAATTTTTCCTTTAAGATGTCTCACAAGGATACCAAATTTATGCGTAATTTGAAAATATGGTTAGATATTTTATACCTGCTCATCAAACCTTGTTAAGATCTGATCCCCTCTTAGGACCACATCTAGACATCAAACCTACCATTAACTATAAGAAAGGCAAAAGTTTAAGAAATATACTGGCCCCAAGTAAAATAAAACCACCTAACAAAGGGAAAATAATGACAAAGAGGGTATTAATTGGATTAATGAATGGAAAGGCACCATGAGATGTGGTAAGACTAGGTGCAATATGTGCAAACACATAAATAAAGTGCCTACATTTCACAATAACGAATCAACAGAAACATTTAATATTATGTTCAAAAGTAATTGTGACTCCACATATATTGTATATTTATTAGAATGTGGGTGTGGCCTCCTATATGTTGGCCGCACTAAAAGGAAAGCTAGGCGCAGAATTAATGAACATATTTATAACATCAAAGAAAAATTACTTAAACATAGTGTTCCTAAACATTTTCTCGACTGCCATGGTAGCAACCCATGTTCTCTGAAAATACAAATCATAGATTGGGTCCCTCAATCAAAACCCAATAGGCTACTTGAACTAAGGAAATTAGAGACTAAATGGATCTACAGGCTAAAGACATTACAGCCTCTAGGTCTAAACATTGATATAGATGTAGCAACCTTTATGTAATTTAAAATTCTTTATCTGTTTTTAACTATTTCAAATTTCAATGTACTTAAATCATATTTATATTTGTACTAATTTATATATCATATACAGTAGGGAGCAGGATAAATAATTTATAAAATTAACATAAATATATATATGCATTCGTTTTCAGGTAGTGTAATATTCATTAGATAATAGTATATAGTTGATTATAGACTGGGTTGCAATCATTATGACGACGAGTATTGTACTTGTAGTAGCCACTTTGGTGTTGATTAATTTTGATTTTAGCAAATAGGTTTTATATTTACTGAATTTTGCTGATATGCAACTTGCTAATACTACGCAGGTCATTTGGTATTAGAGTGTTAAGGGTTTATCTCTTTTTCGTTGCGAGAACATTGCTACAAAAATTGCAATAGTTGTTGGCACCATTGAAAAACGTGATGATCTTTATAACGATAAAGTTCCATGAATTTTTTCTTTAGCTTTAATTGTAGAACAATAATTGTAATTTGGAATATTTATTGTACATATATTTTTAGTATAAGTTTTTTTTTTAAAAAACTTTTTTTTAGCGTATATTCTACCAAATATACTTATTTGTTAAGTCCTTTATTAAAGTTTTATGGTGCACAGTATAATTTTACAGCCTAGCACATATGAATGTTTAATGGTATGGTAAATACTTTTATTGTGTTGTTTTTAATAGGCTATATTGTGCTAAATTTACGATGTGTTAAATGTCTGTGAGGACTGAACTATAGTACACACCCTCAATCAGGATTGGTGATTTAACACACCCCCCCCCCACTCTGATTGGGTTTTCTACACCCTCCTCATCACGGATTGGTCTCCAAGCCTTTAAATACAAAAGGCGCAATACCGGGGATACCCGACATTTATTCTGACTCTTGAAGAAGCTTGGCCGTAGACCGGGGGAAACACGTTAGGCTCTTGCATATCACCTGGAGGTAACAGTGACTTACAAGCCTACTTGTCCCCATAAGCTATAACATTAATCTGGCATAGGATCCGGAAACTCAAATAGCCGTATGAAGGCAGACCAACTACGCCTGTTGTGTGAGATAAGACAGCAGTAGGAACACAGTCCTCCTTGTGAATGCATTTTAAATTTTGAATCTATTGTGCAATAGTGATGTCCCGAACTGTTCGCCCGCTAACGGTTCACAGCGAACATAGGTTGTTCGCGTTTGTGGGCGAACACATGGCGATGTTCGATCCGCCCCTATGTGTCATCATTGTGGAAACTTTGATCCTTTATGTCACAGCCGCCTGACACATTAGAGCCAATCAACATCAGACACTCCCTCACAGACACTCCCAGCTACTCGGAATCCGCCATTTTAGACTCATAACGACCTTGCTTTTTTAATGAGAGGACGTGTTGTGTTTTTGCTCCTGACATTAATAGGAAAAACATAGCTAGGCTAGTGTATTTACAGTCCAGAAAGACTCCACTCATCTCTGCTGCAAGCACAGCACCCCAAAAAGCCCTTTTTAGGGCTATATTTCGTGCCGTTTTTTTTTTTTTTTTGTTTTTTTTTTATTAGCATTTGCCTGGCTTTCAGCTGTGTGTTTAAGGCTCACAGCATATGCTGTGACTACTGCCACCACTGATATCTCCCTAACAACATTAGTTTAAATTTAACTAACCCAAAAATATAATTATTTTTCTAGTGTAATTTTTTTTCATTTTCTATCAGGCCAGTGTCACACAGCATATACTCTGGTTCATTGCTCTGTGCCAGCCAGCAGCCAGCAGTGTTAATATCCGTTTATAACATTATTTTTAATTTAAAAAAAAAACACAAAAAAATATTTTTCTAGTGTAATCTAATTACATTTACTATCATGCCTGTGTCTGTCAGGCTCACTCAGCATTAATATACCTCTTTTTTTTCAGTCTTTTGGTTAATTGGTCTGTGCCAGGCAGCCACCCAGCACTCATATCTATTTTTCTTTCACCTTAATTTTAATATAAAAAAAAAGTTTAAATTTGTTTGCTAGTGTAATCAAATCTAATTTTCTATCCGGCCTGTGTGTTTTGCTGACATAGAGAGCCTACTGTGTTTACTTGCTGCCCTCCCTAGTCTATGAGCCACGACTCATATGTGTTTAACCTTTTTTTAATTCCCCCCCAAAAAAATAATTTCAATCATTTTTCTAGTGTAATCTAATAGTATTTTCTATCAGGCGTGTGTGTATCCGACATACATAGCCTACTGTTTTTAATAGCTGCCCTTCCAAGGCTATCAGCCACGACTCATATGTATGTGCTTAACCTTTTTCTTAAAATTTCCAAAAAAAAGTCTTTAAATCATTATGCTAGTGTAATCTAATTGTATTTTCTATAAGGCCTGTGTCTAACTGTCTATCTGACTTACACAGCATACTGTTGTTATAATTGCTGCCCTACGTAGCAGCCAGCCAGTGCGACCACTCATAGAGTCATATGTGCATTGCACTTCTTAACATAATTTTAATATTAAAATCTAAAATTTTAAAATATTTTGCTAGTGTAATGTAACTTAAGTCCTGTGTTTTTGTCACTTACACAGCACTTACACAGCATACTTAAATTACTGCCCTACCTACCATCCACGACTCATATCTGCCAGCCTGTCTGCCAGGCCCAAGTAGCCAATTAGTGGCACCAATCACAATTCTTGTAACAGTAATAAAAATAAAAAAAAACATAATTTTTTGAACTGCAAATATTCAGTCTCCTAGTGCCATTGAATTTCATTTACCTCCTGCCTGCCACTGCCAGCCTTTTGTGCCAGGCCGTCTAGCCAACTATTTACACCAATCATAATTGTTGTCACAGTCAGACAGTATAGTTATTAATTTAAATAAAAAAATTTTTTAGTGTTGATCTTAACCCTCAGTTTGCTCGTGCCTTTGAATTGCACTTTTCTACAGCCTTCCAAGCCTGTGTGCCAGGCCTACTTCAAAAATATTTACACCAATCATATTTGTTGTGACAGTATTCTAATAATTAAAAATTAAAATTTTTGGTAATAGTTGCTGTGATTTGAATCGTCAGTTTGCTGGTGCCATTGAAACGCACTTTCCTCCTGCCTTGCAGCCTGCTGTGAGCCAGGCCCCCACCTAGCCAATTGTTGTCAGCAATCATATTTCTGTTAACAGTATTGCAAAAATTGTCAATCATCACTGTTTAGACTGTCAGTAATCAGTCTCCTAGTGTCCTTGAATTGCATCTCCCTCCTGCCTGCCATCCTTTTGTGCCAGGCCGTCTTGCCAACTATTTACACCAATCCTAATTTTTTGTCACAGTATAGTTACTAATTAAAATTAAAAAAATCTTTATTGTTGATGATCTTAACCCTCAGTTTGCTCGTGCCTTTGAATTGCAGTTTTCTACAGCCTTCCAAGCCTGTGTGCCAGGCCTACTTAAAAAATATTTACGCCAATCATATTTGTTGTGACAGTATTCTAATAATTAAAAATTAAAATTTTTGTTAATAGTTGCTGTGATTTGAATCGTCAGTTTGCTGGTGCCAATGAAACGAACTTTCCTCCTGCCTTGCAGCCTGCTGTGAGCCAGGCCCCCACCTAGCCAATTGTTGTCAGCAATCATATTTCTGTTAACAGTATTGCAAAAATTGTCAATCATCACTGTTTAGACTGTCAGTAATCAGTCTCCTAGTGTCCTTGAATTGCATCTCCCTCCTGCCTGCCATCCTTTTGTGCCAGGCCGTCTTGCCAACTATTTACACCAATCCTAATTTTTTGTCACAGTATAGTTACTAATTATAATTAAAAAAATCTTTATTGTTGATGATCTTAACCCTCAGTTTGCTCGTGCCTTTGAATTCAGTTTTCTACAGCCTTCCAAGCCTGTGTGCCAGGCCTACTTAAAAAATATTTACACCAATCATATTTGTTGTGACAGTATTCTAATAATTAAAAATTAAAATTTTTGGTAATAGTTGCTGTGATTTGAATCGTCAGTTTGCTGGTGCCATTGAAACGCACTTTCCTCCTGCCTTGCAGCCTGCTGTGAGCCAGGCCCCCACCTAGCCAATTGTTGTCAGCAATCATATTTCTGTTAACAGTATTGCAAAAATTGTCAATCATCACTGTTTAGACTGTCAGTAATCAGTCTCCTAGTGTCCTTGAATTGCATCTCCCTCCTGCCTGCCATCCTTTTGTGCCAGGCCGTCTTGCCAACTATTTACACCAATCCTAATTTTTTGTCACTGTATAGTTACTAATTAAAATTAAAAAAATCTTTATTGTTGATGATCTTAACCCTCAGTTTGCTCGTGCCTTTGAATTGCAGTTTTCTACAGCCTTCCAAGCCTGTGTGCCAGGCCTACTTAAAAAATATTTACACCAATCATATTTGTTGTGACAGTATTCTAATAATTAAAAATTTACATTTTTGGTAATAGTTGCTGTGATTTGAATCGTCAGTTTGCTGGTGCCATTGAAACGCACTTTCCTCCTGCCTTGCAGCCTGCTGTGAGCCAGGCCCCCACCTAGCCAATTGTTGTCAGCAATCATATTTCTGTTAACAGTATTGCAAAAATTGTCAATCATCACTGTTTAGACTGTCAGTAATCAGTCTCCTAGTGTCCTTGAATTGCATCTCCCTCCTGCCTGCCATCCTTTTGTGCCAGGCCGTCTTGCCAACTATTTACACCAATCCTAATTTTTTGTCACAGTATAGTTACTAATTATAATTAAAAAAAATCTTTATTGTTGATGATCTTAACCCTCAGTTTGCTCGTGCCTTTGAATTCAGTTTTCTACAGCCTTCCAAGCCTGTGTGCCAGGCCTACTTAAAAAATATTTACACCAATCATATTTGTTGTGACAGTATTCTAATAATTAAAAATTAAAATTTTTGGTAATAGTTGCTGTGATTTGAATCGTCAGTTTGCTGGTGCCATTGAAACGCACTTTCCTCCTGCCTTGCAGCCTGCTGTGAGCCAGGCCCCCACCTAGCCAATTGTTGTCAGCAATCATATTTCTGTTAACAGTATTTAAAAAATTGTCAATCATCACTGTTTAGACTGTCAGTAATCAGTCTCCTAGTGTCCTTGAATTGCATCTCCCTCCTGCCTGCCATCCTTTTGTGCCAAGCCGTCTTGCCAACTATTTACACCAATCCTAATTTTTTGTCACAGTATAGTTACTAATTAAAATTAAAAAAATCTTTATTGCTGATGATCTTAACCCTCAGTTTGCTTGTGCCTTTGAATTGCACTTTTCTACAGCCTTCCAAGCCTGTGTGCCAGGCCTACTTAAAAAATATTTACACCAATCATATTTGTTGTGACAGTATTCTAATAATTAAAAATTTACATTTTTGGTAATAGTTGCTGTGATTTGAATCGTCAGTTTGCTGGTGCCATTGAAACGCACTTTCCTCCTGCCTTGCAGCCTGCTGTGAGCCAGGCCCCCACCTAGCCAATTGTTGTCAGCAATCATATTTCTGTTAACAGTATTGCAAAAATTGTCAATCATCACTGTTTAGACTGTCAGTAATCAGTCTCCTAGTGTCCTTGAATTGCATCTCCCTCCTGCCTGCCATCCTTTTGTGCCAGGCCGTCTTGCCAACTATTTACACCAATCCTAATTTTTTGTCACAGTATAGTTACTAATTAAAATTAAAACAATCTTTATTGTTGATGATCTTAACCCTCAGTTTGCTCGTGCCTTTGAATTGCACTTTTCTACAGCCTTCCAAGCCTGTGTGCCAGGCCTACTTAAAAAATATTTACACCAATCATATTTGTTGTGACAGTATTCTAATAATTAAAAATTAAAATTTTGGTAATAGTTGCTGTGATTTGAAACCTCAGTTTGCTGGTGCCATTGAATAGCACTTTCCTCCTGCCTTGCAGCCTGCTGTGAGCCAGGCCCACCTAGCCAATTGTTGTCAGCAATCATATTTCTTTTAACAGTATTGCAAAAATTGTCAATCATCACTGTTTAGACTGTCATTAATCAGTCTCCTAGTGTCCTTGAATTGCATCTCCCTCCTGCCTGCCATCCTTTTGTGCCAGGCCGTCTTGCCAACTATTTACACCAATCCTAATTGTTGTCACAGTATAGTTACTAATTTAAATTAAAAAAATCTTGATGGTTGATCTTAAGCCTCATTTTGCTTGTGCCATTGAATTGCACTTTTCTACTGCCTGCCAGCCTGTGTGCCAGGCCCAACTATCCAATTAGTGCTAGCAATCATATTTCTTTTAACAGAATTGCAAAATTTGTCAATCAACACTGTTTTGACTGTCAATCTGCAGTGTACTAGTGCCCTTGAATTGCATTTTCCTCCTGCCTGCCTGCCTGTGTGCCAGTCCCAACTAGCCAATTAGTGCCACCACTCATATTTATTGTAACAGGATTGGAATTTTTGTTAATCATAACAGGATTGGAATTTTTGTTAATCATAACTGTTTTGACTGTGATTCTTCAGTCTCCTAGTGCCATTGAATTGCAGTTTCCTTTCTCCCAGCGTGTGTGCCAGACAGGCTCATTTGCCAAATAGTGCCAAACAATCATATTTGTTGCCACAGTACTAGTAATATTTCAAAAAATTAACAATTTGTGATTTTTAAAACATCTGTCTTTTTTGTTGTTGTCAGTCTCACAGTGTATACTGTGCCCACTTTCACAGTGCCACCACTCAATTGGTGTAATAGTATTGTTAGTGTCCATTTAAAAAAAAATGACAGGCAGAGGCAGGCCACCCCGCAGGTTCCGTGGTCGTGGTCGTGGTGCTGTGATTCCTTTAGACTCTAAAAATATGCACATTGTTCAGACGCCGTGTGCCAGGGGGGATGCAAAAACTTCTGAGGAGGACCTAGTTGAATGGCTAACACAGGAAACCCAATCTTCTTCAGCTTCCGCTGCTATTCCTCCTAACCTTGACGCACCATCTAAGTCCAGCTGTGCTTTGGGCAGGTCTCAAGTGACCAGTGACACTCCGCCGCCTGTCGCCACCACCAACACTAGCACCACAGCCGCTTCACTTGATCTGTCACAGGAGTTATTGACACATCATTTTGAAGAAATGAGTGATGCGCAACCATCATTGACAGAGGATGTAGATAATAGTGATCAGTCTCAGTCAGGCAGCATTACCGACATGGAGGTACGGTGTGATGATGATGGTGATGTTGTACCCGCTGCTGCTTCCTTTCTTGATGTTTCAGATACAAGTGAAGCGGTTGATGATGATGTGTCGGTGGATGTCACGTGGGTGCCTGCTAGAAGAGAAGAAGAAGAGGGGGAAAGTTCAGATGGGGAGACAGAGAGGAGGAGGAGGAGGAGACGATTTGGAAGCACGGGGAGGTCGTCTCAAGGAGCTAGTGACACTCCGCCGCCTGTCGCCACCACCAACACTAGCACCACAGCCACTTCACTTGATCTGTCACAGGAGTTATTGACACATCATTTTGAAGAAATGAGTGATGCGCAACCATCAATGACAGAGGATGTAGATAATAGTGATCAGTCTCAGTCAGGCAGCATTACCGACATGGAGGTACGGTGTGATGATGATGGTGATGTTGTACCCGCTGCTGCTTCCTTTCTTGATGTTTCAGATACAAGTGAAGCGGTTGATGATGATGTGTCGGTGGATGTCACGTGGGTGCCTGCTAGAAGAGAAGAAGAAGAGGGGGAAAGTTCAGATGGGGAGACAGAGAGGAGGAGGAGACGATTTGGAAGCACGGGGAGGTCGTCTCAAGGAGCTAGTGGCACAGTCAGACAGCATGCATCATCACCAGGGGTCAGCCAGACAGCCCGCCGACGCCCATCAACGCATACTGTTGCCACCACCAGAATGCCGTCATCGCAGAGCTCAGCAGTGTGGCATTTTTTTTGTGTGTCTGCCTCTGACAACAGCGATGCCATTTGCAACCTGTGCCAAAAGAAACTGAGTCGTGGGAAGTCCAACAGCCACCTAGGTACAATTGCTTTGCGAAGGCACATGGTCTCCCATCACAAAGGCCGATGGGAAGAACACATGAGTAGAAGCAGCACACAAAGTGAAAGCCGCCCCCTCCTCCTCCTGCTCCAGCATCTT
Source organism: Bombina bombina (assembly GCF_027579735.1). Lineage (NCBI taxonomy): Eukaryota > Metazoa > Chordata > Amphibia > Anura > Bombinatoridae > Bombina > Bombina bombina. The sequence continues at coordinate 255,681,051 of NC_069505.1, forward strand.
CAGCCACGTCAACCAGTGCTGTCCTCCTTGCCCCCTCTCAACCATCCTCCACTCAGTCTCTCTTACGTAGCAGTTCCTGGTCATCTGCCCACAGTCAGGTGTCTGTCAAGGACATGTTTGAGCGTAAGAAGCCAATTTCTCAAAGTCACCCCCTTGCCCGGCGTCTGACAGCTGGCTTGTCTGAACTCTTAGCCCGCCAGCTTTTACCATACAAGCTGGTGGAGTCTGATGCTTTCAAAAAATTTGTATCTATTGGGACACCGCAGTGGAAGGTACCTGGCAGAAATTTCTTTTCACAAAAGGCAATCCCAAATCTGTTGTGAGAAAGGAAGTTATGGCATGTCTGGCACACAGCGTTGGGGCAAGGGTCCATATGACCATGGATAGCTGGTCTGCAAAGCATGGTCAGGGCAGGTATATCACCTACACTGCGCATTGGGTAAACCTGCTGACTTCTGACAAGCATGGAATGCGTGGCTCTGCAGAAGAGTTGGTGACACCGCCACAACTTGCAGGCAGGCCTGCTGCTACCTCCTCTACTCCTCCTACTCCATCCTCTTCCATAACTTCTTCCTCGGCTGAGTCCTCTTCAACTTCTGCGTCTTGCTCCACATCTATGGCACCCCCAGCTCCCCAGGTACTATGCTACATCCCGGGTATGGCAGTGTCACGCCGTCTTGGGGTTGACTTGCCTGAAAGCGGAGAGTCACACCGCACCAGCACTCCTGACCGCCCTGAACGCACAGGTGGATCAGTGGCTGACTCCGCACCAACTGGAGATTGGCAAGGTTGTTTCTGACAATGGAAGTAATTTGGTGGCGGCATTGAAATTGGGCAAGTTGACACATGTGCCGTGCATGGCACATGTGTGTAATCTGATTGTACAACGATTTTTCCATAAGTACCCAGGCTTACAGGACGTCCTGAAGCAGGCCAGGAAGGTGTGTGGCCATTTCAGGCGTTCCTACACGGCCATGGCGCACTTGTCTGATATCCAGCGTCGAAACAACCTGCCAGTGAGGCGCTTGATTTGCGACAGCCTGACACGGTGGAATTCAACACTCCTAATGTTTGACCGCCTGCTCCAACAAGAAAAAGCTGTTAATGAGTATTTGTATGACCGGGGTGCTAGGACAGCCTCTGGGGAGCTGGGGATATTTTTGCCAAATTACTGGACGCTGGACACTGGATGCCTGTAGGCTCATGCGTCCTTTTGAGGAGGTGACAAACCTTGTCAGTCGCACCGAAGGCACCATCAGTGACATCATACCATTTGTTTTCTTCCTGGAGCGTGCCCTGCGAAGAGTGCTGGATCAGGCAGTAGATGAGCGTGAAGAGGAAGAGTTGTGGTGTCCATCACCCCCACAGCCGAATCAGCATTGCTTGCTGGACCTGCGGCAATGCAGGAAGAGGATTGTGAGGAAGAGGAGTCAGAGGAGGAATGTGGCTTTGGGGAGGATGAGGAGGAGGAAGACCGAGCACAACAGTCATCCCAGGGTGCTCGTTGTTATCACCTCTCTGGTACCCGTGGTGTTGTACGTGGCTGGGGGGAAGAAGATACCATCAGTGAGATCAGTGAGGAGGAGGAACGCGACATGATTAGCTCAGCATCCAACCTTGTTCAAATGGGTTCTTTCATGCTGTCGTGCCTGTTGAGGGACCCTCGTATAAAAAAGCTGAAGGAGAACGACCTGTACTGGGTGTCCACGCTCCTCGACCCCCGGTATAAGCATAAAGTGCCTGAAATGTTACCAAATTCCCGCAAGTCGGAAAGGATGGAGCATTTTCATAATAAATTAAAAACTATGCTTTATACAGCGTATAAGGGTGATGTCACAGCACCACGGGAATGTAACAGGGGAAGAGATGAAATTAATCCTCCTCCTCCCACGACCACGGCGGCAAGGACCGGGCACTTTCCTGACGTCTTGTTGATGGAGGACATGCGTACCTTTTTAACTCCCATACACCATCAGAGCCTTAGAGAAAGACTCAACCGACAGGTAGCAGACTACCTAGCTTTAACTGTGGATCTCGACACTCTCAGGAGCGATGGACTCCTTGACTACTGGGTGTGCAGGCTGGACTTGTGGCCTGAGCTATCCCAATTTGCAATGGAACTTCTGGCCTGCCCCGCTTCAAGTGTCCTGTCCGAAAGGACTTTTAGTGCAGCAGGAGGATTTGTCACTGAGAAGAGAAGTCGCCTAGGTCAAAAAAGCCTTGACTATCTCACTTTTATAAAAATGAATGAGGGCTGGATCCCGAAGGGACTGACATTGGGCGATACATTTGAATAAAAAACTACTGATGATGATATGAGCTGCCTTGGGCTACAACTGGTACACAGGCTGGCCTTTTTTTTTTGGTTATAAAGACGGGGGACTTGCTTGACTTATCCGCCAACAACTAGTGTTCAAGCCACAAGCTTTTAGGGCACTTTATAAATGTTTTACAAACATCGATTTTTGCTCCAACAATACCCCAATGTTTCAGTCATTTGTACGTTCCTAATTTTTCTGGCCTCTGCTGCATCTCTGTGGGTACAAAACTCAAATAAAAAAAATAAGGCACATAACACTAGTGATTAAACTGTTACGAATTGTACAACTTTACACACCACTCATATCCGGTGGACCATTCAATTGAACGCAAAATGCAACAAATTTGAAAGAGTAGGACAGACCAAGCATCTTTATCCGTCTCTTGGTTGATCTAAATTATCTCTGTGTTCCATCTATGACATACCTGTACTCTATTGTGCAAAAGGGTGGCATATGTTTTGTTTCATGCTGTTGTGCCTGTTGCGGGTCGTGGCCCATGATATAAAAAGGCTGAAGGAGAACGACCTGTAGTAATGGTTGCCCCATCCAGTTTTTATAAAAATGTTCCTGGTTCCTCTCAATTATCTTTGGGTTTCTAAAATGGATGCCATACCTGTACTCGCTTGTGCAAAAGGATGGCATATGTGGTGGTGTTTCCTGCAGTTGTTTCTGTTGAGGGTGCTGGACCCTCTTATAAAAAAGCTGAAGGTGAACGACCTGGAGTGGGAGTCCAAGCATGGTTTTTGGTGCTATTTCACTTTTACAAACAATTATCTGTGGGTTTCACAAATCAATGCCGTACCAGTACTCTATTGTTCCAAAGTATGCCATATGTTCTCTTTCCTGCTGGTATTTTGTTTGAGGGTCCTGGACACTCTTATAAAAAGGCCTAAGGTGAAAGAGGTGTACTGGGTGTCCACTCATTTTTATTTTCTATTTCTCATTTGACCTAAATTATCTCTGGTTTTGTAAAATCAATGCCGTATCTGTACTCTATTGTTCAAAAGGATGCCATACGTCCTCTTTCCTGCTGGTGTTTTTTTTTAGTGTCCAGGACCATCTTATAAAAAGGCCTAAGGAGAAAGAGGTGTACTGGTTGGCCATTCATTTTTATTTTTCTATTTAACAATTGACCAAAATGATCTCTGGGTTTGTAAAATCAATGCTGTACCTGTACTCTATTGTTCAAAAGGATGCCATACGTCCTCTTTCCTGCTGGTGTTTTTTTTGAGGGTCCAGGACCCTCTTATAAAAAGGCCTAAGGAGAAAGAGGTGTACTGGCTGTCCATCGAATCATTTTTTTTATTCAAATTTACATTTAAAAAAATTTTTTTATGGGTTTCTAAAATCTATGCCTTTCCTGTACTCTATTGTTCAAAAGTATGCCATATGTCCTCTTTCCTGCTGGTTTTTTGTTTGAGGGTCCTGGACCCTCTTATAAAAAGGCATTATGGATAAAGAATTGTACCTGGTGTCCATCCAATCTTTTTTTTTATTCAAATTCACGGTTGCAACAAATTATCCCCGGGTTTCTAAAATCAATGCATTTCCTATAATCTTTTTTTCACAAAGGATGCCATATGTCCTCTTTCCTACTGCTGGTTTTGTTGAGTGTCCTGGAGCCTCTGCTCAAAAGGCCGAAGGATAAAGAAGTGTACTGGGTGTCTATTCAATGTTTTTTTAGATTTCCCGTTTGTAACAATTTTTTTCTGTCTTTCTAAAATCAATGCCTTTCCTGTAATCTATTTTTCAAAAGGATGCCATATGTCCTCTTTCATGCTGTTCTTTCTGTTGAGGCTCCGGGACACTCTTCTAAAAAGGCCTAAGGATAAATAAGTGTACTGGGTGTATAATCTATGTTTTTTTAGATTTCACGGTTGCAACTAATGATCTCTGTGTTTCTAAAATCAATGCCTTTCCTATAATCTAATTTTCTAAAGTATGCCATATGTCCTCTTTCATGCTGCTGGTTTTGTGGAGGGTCCTGGAGCCTCTGCTAAAAAGGCCTAAGGATAAATAAGTGTACTTGGTGTATAATCGAAGTTTTTTGTGATTTCACGGTTGCAACTAATGATCTCTGTGTTTCTAAAATCAATGCCTTTCCTGTAATCTAATTTTCTAAAGGATGCCATATGTCCTCTTTCATGCTGCTGGTTTTGTGGAGGGTCCTGGAGCCTCTGCTAAAAAGGCCTAAGGATAAATAAGTGTACTTGGTGTATAATCGAAGTTTTTTGTGATTTCACGGTTGCAACTAATGATCTCTGTGTTTCTAAAATCAATGCCTTTCCTATAATCATTTTTTTCAAAAGGATGCCATATGTCCTCTTTCCTGCTGCTGGTTTTGTCGAGGGTCCTGGAGCCTCTGCTGCGCATAATAAAGAAAAAAAAATTAATTTAACTTGACTTAATAACTGAAGCATGACTTCAGGAGTCAGGTGTGGTCGTAGGTAGTGGTTGTTGTTAGCAGATTATTTTTATTGCAAATTGCAATTGCCACAGCATGCATAAAATGTGCGCCACTAGTCCAAATTTTAATTTTTTTTTTTTCATTCAGGATTAGTTTGGGGTACGGCGCAATATTGGAAATGCAAAAAACAGGTCTCCGTACCCGTTGATATAAGGGGTGACTACTACTGCTTTTACCAGGCTACTCTTGGATAGCCCCAGAAAGTGTGACTATGAATCCCAAAAAGAAAATTAAATTAAGGTTGAAAACTAACTCCAAAGTAACTTGTAAGACCTGGAGCTCCTCAAACACACGTCCTACCTTAACAGCTATAGGCTCCACAACCCACAAATCTTAACTTTTTCATGCCAATTGATATTGCCACAGCTGGAACAACAGTAAATAACATGTGCGTCACCACAGTCTCCGAAGCTGTTGTCGGATGTATACAAAAACACTGATAAAGTATTCCTTTAGGCTACCGGAACACCAGGAACTTCACAAGAGTGGCTGTATTGTGTTTCTGGTGATGTTTGAGACATCTGGGTAGTGTACAGGGAGGGCAAAAATCGTCTCCATCTCTGTGCACCAAAGGACATGACGTCCTTGTCATCCATAAGCACATGACATTGCTGGCATTTTTGTTGCTTCAAGAAGTTCATTTTTTGTGGTGATAGATAGTACTGAATTAAATAAACTTTGGTTTCCTACCATACTCAAGACAATCTTGTATTTCAAAATTCGTACTTGCTGTGGGAAACAGTGGCCTGTCCATACCAGGAAGATGATTTAGACAGAAGTAACGAGCTCTGCTTGCAGGTGACACATGTTTATCGTCAATCATCAAAGGGGTTGCGTGCAGAATATGGCTGATGGCCCCTTATTCACATGTTTGTCCAGAGCCACAACATTTGCAAACAGCCAGAAGAAAGGTCGTTTCTCACCAGCCTAAGTTGAGCTTCATTTAACAAATGCTGATATTCAAAAAAATAGACAAACAGTGCCTTAAATAACACATTTGCGATATGGATTCACCAGAGCAAGGTCATTGCAAGTACTAAGTTCCCACGATAACAAAATTAAAATGCCACAACTATGCAATCTTCACCTTCAGATTATTATTGTCACACTCCATTGTACTCCTATGCCCAGCTCCCTGCTCTTGTTTTTGTTGAGGGTCCTGGAGCCTCTGCTGAAAAGGCCTATGGATAATAAAGTGTACTGGGTGTCTGTTCAATTTTTTTTTTGATTTCCCGGTTGCAAGTAATTATCTCAGTGTTTCTAAAATCAATGCCTTTCCTGTAATCTATAATTCAAAAAGATTGACATATGTCCTCTTTCATGCTGTTGTTTCAGTTGCGGCTCCGGGACCCTCGTATTAACAAGGCCTGAGGATAAATAAGTGTAACCGGTGTCTAATGAATGTTTTTTTCTATTACACGGGTCATATAAATGATCTGTGGGTTTCTAAAATCAATGCCTTTCCTGTAATCTTTTATTCAAAAGTATGACATATCTCCTCTTTCATGCTGTTGTTTCGGTTGAGGCTCCGGGACCATCGTATTAAAAAGGCCTGAGCATAAATAAGTGTCACGGGTGTGTAATCAATTTTTTTTTCTAATTTCACGGTTGCAAATAATGATCTGTGGGTTTCTAAAATCAATGCCTTTCCTGTAATCTTTTATTCAAAAGTATGACATATCTCCTCTTTCATGCTGTTGTTTCGGTTGAGCCTCCGGGACCCTCGTATTAAAAAGGCCTGAGCATAAATAAGTGTCACGGCTGTCTAATCAATGTTTTTGTCTAATTTCACGGTTGCAAATAATGATCTGTGGCTTTCTAAAATCAATGCCTTTCCTGTAATCTTTTATTCAAAAGGATGACATATCTCCTCTTTCATGCTGTTGTTTCGGTTGAGGCTCCGGGACCCTCGTATTAAAAAGGCCTGAGCATAAATAAGTGTCACGGCTGTCTAATCAATGTTTTTGTCTAATTTCACGGTTGCAAATAATGATCTGTGGGTTTCTAAAATCAATGCCTTTCCTGTAATCTTTTATTCAAAAGGATGACATATCTCCTCTTTCATGCTGTTGTTTCGGTTGAGGCTCCGGGACCCTTGTATTAAAAAGGCCTGAGCATAAATAAGTGTGACGGGTGTGTAATCAATTTTTTTTTCTAAATTCACGGTTGCAAATAATGATCTGTGGGTTTCTAAAATCAATGCCTTTCCTGTAATCTTTTATTCAAAAGGATGACATATCTCCTCTTTCATGCTGTTGTTTCGGTTGAGCCTCCGGGACCCTCGTATTAAAAAGGCCTGAGCATAAATAAGTGTCACGGCTGTCTAATCAATGTTTTTGTGTAATTTCATGGTTGCAAATAATGATCTGTGGGTTTCTAAAATCAATGCCTTTCCTGTAATCTTTTATTCAAAAGTATGACATATCTCCTCTTTCATGCTGTCGTTTCGGTTGAGGCTCCGGGACCCTCGTATTAAAAAGGCCTGAGCATAAATAAGTGTGACGGCTGTGTAATCAATTTTTTTTTCTAAATTCACGGTTGCAAATAATGATCTGTGTGTTTCTAAAATCAATGCCTTTCCTGTAATCTTTTATTCAAAAGGATGACATATCTCCTCTTTCATGCTGTTTCGGTTGAGGCTCCGGGACCCTCGTATTAAAAAGGCCTGAGCATAAATAAGTGTCACGGCTGTCTAATCAATGTTTTTGTCTAATTTCACGGTTGCAAATAATGATCTGTGGCTTTCTAAAATCAATGCCTTTCCTGTAATCTTTTATTCAAAAGGATGACATATCTCCTCTTTCATGCTGTTGTTTCGGTTGAGGCTCCGGGACCCTCGTATTAAAAAGGCCTGAGCATAAATAAGTGTCAAGGCTATGTAATCAATTTTTTTTTCTAAATTCACGGTTGCAAATAATGATCTGTGGGTTTCTAAAATCAATGCCTTTCCTGTAATCTTATATTCAAAAGGATGACATATCTCCTCTTTCATGCTGTTGTTTCGGTTGAGGCTCCAGGACCCTCGTATTAAAAAGGCCTGAGCATAAATAAGTGTGACGGGTGTGTAATCAATTTTTTTTTTCTAAATTCACGGTTGCAAATAATGATCTGTGGGTTTCTAAAATCAATGCCTTTCCTGTAATCTTTTATTCAAAAGGATGACATATCTCCTCTTTCATGCTGTTGTTTCGGTTGAGAATCCGGGACCCTCGTATTAAAAAGGCCTGAGCATAAATAAGTGTCACGGCTGTGTAATCAATTTTTTTTTCTAAATTCACGGTTGCAAATAATGATCTGTGGGTTTCTAAAATCAATGCCTTTACTGTAATCTTTTATTCAAAAGGATGACAGTACTACCAAAATACAGCCAATGAAGGGCCTTAGGAAGACTGAGCCAAGGTTGGATTGTAGTATTTGGTTAGGCTAATCATGATGGCCATGTAGACCACCACCACCGAGAGTCCTGGAAGTAACAGGGATGATGAGATGAAAGAGCTAAGAATAGTAGAACTTGAAACAACAGAGTTAGCCATGGGTGTTAGTGCAAAACCGCTTGGCTTTTTTTTGGCTTTGGGTGCGGCTATTCATGCAGGCCATATAGAGCTGACAACATTCGGTGTCGTATCAGCTATTAAACTAATAAGAACAGTACTAGCAAAATACAGCCAATGAAGGGCCTTAGGAAGACTGAGCCAAGGTTGGATTGTAGTATTTGGTTAGGCTAATCATGATGGCCATGTAGACCACCATAGTAATAAGAACAGTACTAGCAAAATACAGCCAATGAAGGGCCTTAGGAAGACTGAGCCAAGGTTGGATTGTAGTATTTGGTTAGGCTAATCATTATGGCCATGTAGACCACCACCACCGAGAGTCCTGGAAGTAACAGGGATGATGAGATGAAAGTGCTAAGAATAGTACTACTTGAAACAACAGAGTTAGCCATGGGTGTTAATCCAAGACCGCTTGGATTTATTTTTGTATTGGGTGCAGCTAATCATGCAGGCCATATAGAGCTGACAACATTTGGTGTTGTATCAGCTATAAAAATAATAAGAACTGTACTACCACAATACAGCCAATGAAGGGCCTTAGGAAGACTGGGCCAAGGTTGGATTGTAGTATTTGGTTAGGCTAATCATGATGGCCATGTAGACCACCACCACAGAGAGTCCTGGAAGTAACAGGGATGATGAGATGAAAGAGCTAAGAATAGTAGAACTTGAAACAACAGAGTTAGCCATGGGTGTTAGTGCAAAACCGCTTGGCTTTTTTTTGGCTTTGGGTGCGGCTATTCATGCAGGCCATATAGAGCTGACAACATTCAGTGTCGTATCAGCTATTAAACTAATAAGAACAGTACTACCAAAATAGAGCCAAATTAAGGGCCTTAGGAAGACTGGGCCAAGGTTGGATTGTAGTATTTGGTTAGGCTAATCATGATGGCCATGTAGACCACCACCACCGAGAGTCCTGGAAGTAACAGGGATGATGAAATGAAAGAGCTAAGAATAGTAGAACTTGAAACAACAGAGTTAGCCATGGGTGTTAGTGCAAAACCGCTTGGCTTTTTTTTGGCTTTGGGTGCGGCTATTCATGCAGGCCATATAGAGCTGACAACATTCGGTGTCGTATCAGCTATTAAACTAATAAGAACAGTACTACCAAAATACAGCCAATGAAGGGCCTTAGGAAGACTGAGCCAAGGTTGGATTGTAGTATTTGGTTAGGCTAATCATGATGGCCATGTAGACCACCATAGTAATAAGAACAGTACTAGCAAAATACAGCCAATGAAGGGCCTTAGGAAGACTGAGCCAAGGTTGGATTGTAGTATTTGGTTAGGCTAATCATGATGGCCATGTAGACCACCACCACCGAGAGTCCTGGAAGTAACAGGGATGATGAGATGAAAGTGCTAAGAATAGTACTACTTGAAACAACAGAGTTAGCCATGGGTGTTAATCCAAGACCGCTTGGATTTATTTTTGTATTGGGTGCAGCTAATCATGCAGGCCATATAGAGCTGACAACATTCGGTGTTGTATCAGCTATAAAAATAATAAGAACTGTACTATCAAAATACAGACAATGAAGGGCCTATGAAGACTGAGCAAAGGTTGGATTGTAGTATTTTGTTCGGCTAATCATGATGGCCATGTAGACCGCCCGTAACAGGGATGAAAGTGCTAAGAATAGTACTAATTGAAACAACAGAGTTAGCCATGGGTGTTAGTCTAAGAACACTCGGCTTTTTTTTGGGTTTGGGTGCAGCTAATCATGAAGGACAGATAGACCTGCCACCATTTGGTGTTGTAACAGGTATGAAAATGCAAAGAACAGTACTACATAACACAACCTACTTACCATGGATCCCAGAACATATGTTTGGTTGTTATATTTTGTAAGGGTAATCATGCAGGCCATATAGACCTCCACCGATAGGGTGAGTATGAGTAACAGCTATTAAAATGCGAAGGACATTACTAATTAACACAACATAGTTACCATGGGTCGCAGACCAAGAGCAGATGTCTTATTATTATATTTTGTATGGGTAATCATCCAGGCCGTATAGACCTCACCAAATAGGGGGAGTTACAGAGATTAAAGTGCTAAGAATGGTAGTACTTAAAACACAACCTCGTTAAAATAGGTAGCAGACCACATGTCTTATTATTATAATTTTTCAGGGTAATCTGGCAGGCCATATAGAACTCCCACGATAGGGGGGGGGGGGGGAACAGGGATTAAAGTGCTAAGAAAAGTACTAATTGACACAAGCTAGTTGGGTCCAAGAACGCATGTTTGATTATTAGAATTTATTAGGGTAATTATATATCTAACAAATATATCTATTTCTCTTCTATCGATTCTATCTAACTATCAATCTATGTATATCTATCTATCCTATCTATCACTATCAATCTATCTTCTGTCCGGGATGTTTTGAGACAGCCACTTTGGGAATGTTAGTTGATTTAGACCCATTATGGCTTAAAAGCAGACTCTGCATCAACTATGTAATTTTCCATGGGAGTTTTGCC
>NC_069505.1:255696885-255764385 GCF_027579735.1 Bombina bombina
GAATTGTGGCGATTCCTGTCCGCCTGCTCAGAACAGGCGGACAGGGTTATGGAGCAGTGGTCTCGCCAGAAACACGGGGCCTCAAACTCCATTTGGAGCTTGATAGATAGGCCCCATAGGCTTTAACATAGAGATCCATACATATACATTGCTAAAGATGTATATGTATGTATGTGTATATATATATATAAATTATATATTTGTGTGTACATATGTATTTATGTATTTATATGTGTATATATGTATTTACAGACATATATACACATAATCACATAAATACATGTGCACACATGTATATATTTATACAGTATATAAGTGCATTAGAGCCCTTTGCCGTTAAGTAGATAAAAAGATGTAAAAACATATTTATACAATATTCATATTTAATAAAGGTTTTAACTATGTATACCTATATATAATTTTATATATATCTCTATCTATTTAGCTATTGGGTACTTATAGAGTGCAAACTAATCACCCATGAGGGTCTCAAGGCGCTAAGGGAAAGCAGATAGGAGGAGGGGGGGAGGTGGATGGGCGTTTAGTCAAAGAGCCAGGTTATGAGGTCCTTTCTGAACTTTGTAAGGGAGTAAAAACAGTTTACTTTCAACTTGTAATATGAGCGCAACCTGACTAGATCAAAAAGCTTAATTCTAGCAGAGTTAGCGTGCTATAGGAATCACAAAAGAAACATTTTTGATTCAGTGTCCCTTTAAAGTACATAAAAGTGCAAAAAGAAAATGCTTTAATTAGAGCATTTTGTTACTTGACTATTGCTTGCCTATAACTATATGTTTAAACCGCACAAAGAGGTTAAAGACGATCGGCTAGATTACGAGTTTTGCGTTATTAGTAAAAATGCAGCGTTATGGGTTATAATGCTGCTTTTTCACTACCGCTGCTATTACGAGTCTTGTAGGTACAGCTGTCTCGCACACTTTTTGGCCGTACCGCAAATTAACTTACGCAATTTGCGTAAAGTCTTTTTTTCAATGGGACTTCCTTAGCGCCAATATTACAAGCTTTTTTTTTTAGGCCAAAAAGTGAGCGGTACAGCCTTACTCGCAAGATTCGTAACGCATTCTAAAGTCAGTAGTTATGAGTTTTACACTACAAAGTTGTAGCATAAAACTCATAACTAAAGTGTTAAAAAGTACACTAACACTCATAAACTACCTATTAACCCCTAAACTGAGGCCCTCCCGCATCGCAAACACTAAAATAAAATTATTAACCCATAATCTGCCGCTCCCGACATCGCCGCCACTAGAATAAACATATAAACCCCTAAACCGACGTACTCCCACATTACCCCTGGGGAAACTAAATTTATGTTTACACCTAACACCCTAACATGAACCCAGAGTCTGAACACCCCTAATCTTACACTTATTAACCCCTAATCTACCGCCCCCGACATCGCCGACACCTGCATTATACTTATTAACCCCTAATCTGCCGCTCCGGACATCACCGCCACTATAATAAGCATGTTAACCCCTAAACCGCCGCACTCCCGCATCGCAAACACTAGTTAAATATTATTAACCCCTAATCTGCCGCCCCTAACATTGCCGCCACCTACCTACATTTATTAACCCCTAATCTGCCATCCCCAAGGTCGCCGCCACTAAACTAAAGTTATTAACCCCTAAACCTAAGTCTAACCCTAACACCCCCTAACTTAAATATAATTAAAATAAATCTAAATAAAAACCACTATTAATACCTAAATAATTCCTATTTAAAACTAAATACTTACCTGTAAAATAAACCCTAAGCTAGCTACAATATAACTAATAGTTACATTGTATCTAGCATAGGGTTTATTTTATTTTACAGGAAAGTTTGTATTTATTTTAACTAGGTAGAATAGTTACTAAACAGTTATTAACTATTTACTAACTACCTAGCTAAAATAAATACAAATTTACCTGTAAAATAAAACCTAACCTGAGTTACACTAACACCTAACATTACACTACAATTAAATAAATTACCTAAATTAAATACAATTACCTAAATTAAAAACAAATACCTAAATTAAATACAAATACCTAAATTGCAAAAAAAAAAAAAAACACTAAATTACACAAAATAAAAAACAAATTACAAGATATTTAAACTAATTACACATAATTTAATAGCCTTATCAAAATAAAAAAAGCCCCCCAAAATAAAAAAAAAACCTAGCCTAAACTAAACTACCAATAGCCCTTAAAAGGGCCTTTTGCGGGGCATTGCCCCAAAGAAATCAGCTCTTTTACCTTTAATAAAAATACAACCAACACCCCAAATAAAATCCTAGCTAAAACAAACTAAGCTCCCCATTGCCCTGAAAAGGGCATTTAGCTCTATTGCTAAAAATAAAACCCACCCAATAAACCCTTAAAAAAACACTAACCCCTGAAGATCCACTTACAGTTTTGAAGACCCGACATCCATCCTCAACGAAGCCGGCAGAAGTCCTCAACGAAGCCGGGAGAAGTCTTCATCCAAGCCGGGAGAAGTGGTCCTCCAGATGGGCAGAAGTCTTCATCCAGACGGCAACTTCTATCTTCATCCATCCGTCACGGAGCGGATCCATCTTCAAGACATCTGGCCCGGAGCATCCTCGTCTTCCGATGACTACCCGACGAATGAAGGTTCCTTTAAGTGATGTCATCCAAGATGGTGTTCCTTAGATTCCGATTGGCTGATAGAATTCTATCAGCCAATCGGAATTAAGGTTGAAAAAATCATATTGGCTGTTCTAATTCTATCAGTCAATCGGAATCTAAGGGACGCCATCTTGGATGATGTCACTTAAAGGAACCTTCATTTGTCGGGTAGTCGTTGGAAGAAGAGTAGGCTCCGTGCCAGATGTCTTGAATACATTATTCAAGTGACTTAACTAATTAATAACAGTGTTACTTCTGCTATTGAAAAGGAAAAGTGATTGTCTTTTTTTTTTTTTTATATTTCTTTTTATTGGGGGTGAAGCTAAACAAAATACATTTCATTCCAAAAAGAAAAATCTGGCTCTTATACAATCGATATGAGCTTACATCTTAAATACTACGCAAAAACATATTACCGGTTTGCTTACACTTTACATATCTTTCCAAATATTACAAATCAAATTTGCTAGAATATCTTAGCTTCTCCCACCGATTCCATTTTTCTCTTCTCTTACATTCTTTATAGGAACACTTATTTACACACTAGTACACCTCAAAAGATTTAAGCTATTCATTAACCAATTTCTTGAGTTCTCCTGCTTTACATATGTCTTGTTTAACTAATTTTCCTACATGGATGCTACACGTAGCCTTCCCATCATTTATTGATCATACACAGGATTCACCCAAGAAAACTCGAAAAAATATTAAAAATAATGCCCAGGGGGAGGGAAAGGGGGGGGAGGGAGAAAAAAAAGAAAAGAAAAAAAAAGGGATGGCTCTTCCTTTCCTTCCTTTCGTTGTAAAACTACCAATGAGTTCCTTCTAATATCACGCCTATTTTTATTCATGCCTTATTAGCAACGTATCCAGTTTGAAGGTAATGATCCATCTAGAATTAATTCTAGGAAGGGTATAGAATCTTGAAATGGGGATAAGATGTGATATTGGACTGTTGTAGGTTCTCCATAAATGCAATATCCCTAATAAACTCTTATGGATAAACAAATATTTTGTGTGTAGTTATTCCTATTTATGCAGTTATCAATGGTGAGTGAAAACTGATACCTCTTAGGAATAACATGTACAAGTAATGAGATGGAAAGTGAGCTTGTAGTCACAGGTATTAATGATGATGTATACCTGGACTTTTATATATCACTTCAATGGTTAAGCGCTAGTTTAAGTCTCTGATTGAGTTCAACATGTATTAGAGAGTTAATGTGACAGGCAAACACAGTATTAAACAGTTTCTTCTGTATAATTGTAGATTATAGCAGGTATTAATATGACAGGAAAACACTGTAGTAAGTAATTCAATTAGGCATTCAAACTTGTAGTTATTCTTATTAGAAATTTATATATAATTTTTTTAAGGCAGTCTCTTATTCTAAATACTTGCGTATAATTCGTTAAGGCAAGGAAAGTTGGGAACAGGTCCGGTATAGTTGAGAGGAGCTGAGATGTTGATCCGTTAGCGGAGGTAACACTCCTTGTTCAGCGTCCCTGCAGACAGCGTGTTCTGACTTCCGTGTACACACGCTGAATTAGTGATGACGTCAGAGTGCTGTGAAAATCTTTTGGTGTGAGAGGCGATCTGAATGTGAATCCTTTAGTAGTTTGATGAATGGTTTCAGATTGTAGTAGAATGAATATAACGAATTTGGTTAGGATATTGTTTGTCTGAAAAGAGTTTATCCAATCTGTTGAATTTAGGAAATAGGTAAACGTTGCAGTAAGTTTGCTTTACCCATACATTTGCAATTATCAAGCACCTGAGCAGTGCTCTAGACCCTCCTTTTATAGAAGATCTGAAATGTCTCTGAGTAAACCTTAAAGGGACAGATATTACCATATATAAGCTATTAGAGGGGTAATGATATGACAGATCCCTCCCGTCAGGATGTCCTCCTACCACCAATTGCACGTGGTTTCGTTGGATATTTAGCGTGGAATTCAGAAAGTAAATGAGGAGCATTAATGTTAGAGTGTTGTACCCATGAATCTTCTTCTGGTCCATATCCCTTCCAGTGGACAAGATATTCCACTCTTCTCCAACGTATCCTGGAGTCAAGTATTCTTTCAATTTCATAATCCGTTTGATCAGGTTCGGATATGACAGGGGGTTCGTTGTCTTGTGGTTGCATGGTGTTGGTTCCAGGATAGGGTTTCAAAAGCAATACATGGAATGATGGATGTATCTTTAATGTTTGTGGTAGTTTTAGAGTGACGGCATTAGGATTGATGACCTTTGTTATGGAGTAAGGCCCAATGAATTGGTTTGCGAGTTTTTTACAGGGGACTTGAAGTCTAAGATTTTTTGTGGGGAGCAAAACTCTATCACCAACTTTGAAGGTTGGAGGATTACATCTTTTCTTATCATAATATCTCTTTTGAGATGATTTGGCTTCTTCGAGATGTTTCTTCAATAGTGTTAGAGATGATTTGATGTTTTGGGTATAATCCATGACTGTTGGATTAGTGGATACAAGGTCTCTTCCAGGGAGAGACTTAGGGTGGTACCCATATGTAGCATGAAAAGGTGATGTTTTGGTGGAGGAGTTTATAGAGTTATTATACGCAAATTCAGCTAGAGGTAACCACTCTACCCAGTCATCTTGAAGATGGCTTACATAGCATCGAAGGTACTGTTCTAGAGTTTGATTTGTACGCTCCGTTAATCCGTTAGATTGAGGGTGGAATGCGGTGGTGAGTCTTGATGAGATTTGTAGTATACGACATAATTCTTTCCAAAATCTAGAGGTGAATTGTGTCCCTCGGTCCGATACAATGGAAGTAGGTAGTCCATGAAGTTTTACAATATGTGACATGAATATTTTTGCAGTAGTGATGGCAGTTGGTAAGGACTTTAGCGGTATGAAATGTGCTAATTTGGTGAGATGGTCTATTACCACTAATATTGTGGTGAATTGGTTTGATGGAGGTAACTCCACTATGAAGTCCATTGCTATCATAGACCAGGGAACTTCTGGAATGGGTAAGGAGCACATAAGACCAAATGGTTTATGGTGGTCTTTCTTGTTCCGAGCACAGGTATTACATTTAGTCATGTAATCGACTACATCGATTACCAGAATGTCCTTTTGAGAAGTTCCATTGTTTTTACTATACCAGGGTGACCTGAGAGAGGTGTATCATGATAATGTTGTATGAGTTCTTTGCGTAAAGAGGAAGGAATATAGGTCTTGTTGTTATGGACAAATAAACCTGTCTTCTCATCCCTTTCACAAGAAGGTGGAATCTCAGTATCAGATTGCAAAGCATTTATTATCTCAGTGAGTAAAGTAGTGGCAGAGGCAATGATTTTGTGAGGAGCAATGATAAACTTTTTCTCTGGTTCTTCAGTGGTTGGTTCTAGGGATCTGGAGAGAGCATCTGCCTTGATATTCTTAGAAACTGGTCTATAGGTTATCAAAAATTCAAATCTGTCGAGAAAAAGAGCCCAACGAACCTGTCTAGAAGAAAGAGTCTTGTTATTCTTGAGATATTGAAGGTTCTTGTGATCGGTGAAGATGTAAAAGGGTTTGGAGGAGCCTTCTAGTAAATGCCTCCAATGTTCCAAAGCACATTTGATGGCTAACAATTCTTTGTCTCCTACGGAGTAATTTTGTTCTGCATTTGTAAGTGTTCTTGAATAATATGCAACTGGATGTAAAGTGGGATTAGTTAGAGATTGTTGGGAGAGTATAGCACCAATACCAGTATTCGAGGCATCAACTTCAACTGTGTATTGGTAATCAGGATGAGGAAGTTGTAGAATTGGAGAGGATGAGAATTTCCGTTTTAGAAGTTCGAATGCCTCTTGAGCTTCATTGTTCCATAAGAATTTGTGTTTGCCTGTTAGTCTGGTTAGAGGTTTAACAATCATAGAGAAGTTTTTTATGAAACGTCTATAAAAATTGGCAAATCCAAGAAATCGTTGTAGCGATTTTACTGAAGTGGGTTTAGTCCAATTGAGTATAGCAGAAACCTTTTCAGGGTCCATCTTTACTCCTGTGGGTGAAATTATATATCCCAAAAATTTGATAGTATTTACATGGAAACAACACTTCTCCATCTTGGCGTAGAGTTGATGTTCACGTAATCTTGCTAACACCCACCTGACATGTTTGATATGTTCATCTTCGTTACGAGAATAGATTAAAATGTCATCCAAGTAAATTACCACGCACACATCCATGAGATCTTTAAATATATCATTGATAAAATACTGGAATGTGGCGGGTGCATTGGTGAGTCCGAATGGCATGACATTATATTGGAACAACCCATAACGGGTCCTGAAGGCCGTTTTCCATTCATCGCCACTCTTTATCCGGATAAGGTTGTAAGCACCTTTAAGGTCTAATTTTGTGAATATGGTGGCATCACTCAACCTTTCTAGAAGATCAGGGATGAGAGGAAGGGGGTATCGGTTTTTGATAGTTATAGAGTTAAGAGCTCTATAGTCTATGATGGGTCGTCTAGTTCCATCTTTATTAGTGACGAAAAATATGCCTGCGGCTGCCGAAGAAGTACTGGGTGAGATAAAACCCTTTCGTAGATTATCGTCTAGGTATTCCCTCAAGAATTGTAATTCTTTCTGTGATAATGGAAATATTCTTCCAAACGGTATGACTGCACCAGGTTTTGTATCAATTGGGCAGTCATATGGTCGATGTGGAGGAAGATTTTCTGCTTCCTTTAAATTGAATACGTCTGAAAATTCAGCGTACTCTTGAGGTAAAGCTGATATAGCATGATTAATCTGTATATAAGGAAAACAAGTTGAAGAACAGTAAGAGGAATCAAATTTTAACTTGTTTATTGACCAATCAATTGTGGGATTATGTTTTTGTAGCTATGGATATCCCATAATAATAGGATGTATAGATCCTGGAATGATGTTGTATGAAATATATTCTTTGTGACCTGTTTTTGTAGTGGTGAGGAGTGGAATAGTGTGAAGTGTAATGGGCCCTTTTAAATAGTTAGACCCATCAATAACTTTAACATAAACTGGTATTTCTTTCATCACACAAGGTATTTTATTTGCATTAACAATTTTCTGATCTGATTGGCTGATCCAATCAGCCAATCAGATTGAGCTTGCATTCTATTGGCTGTTCCGATCAGCCAATAGAATGCGAGCTCAATCTGATTGGCTGATTGGATCAGCCAATCGGATTGAACTTGATTCTGATTGGCTGATTCCATCAGCCAATCAGAAAATTCCTACCTTAATTCCGATTGGCTGATAGAATCCTATCAGCCAATCGGAATTCGAGGGACGCCATCTTGGATGACGTCCCTTAAAGGAACCGTCATTCGTCGGGAGACAACGTAAGAAGAGGATGGATCCGCGTCGCCTGCTTCAAGATGGACCCGCTCCGCACCGGATGGAAGAAGATTGAAGATGCCGCTTGGAGAAGATGTTTGCCGGTCCGGATGTCCTCTTCTTGCCGGATAGGAGGAAGACTTTGGAGCCTCTTCTGGACCTCTTCAGCACCGGATGATGGATCGCCAACCCCCGCTTGGGTTGGATGAAGATGTTGGAGCCAGGACGGATCGGTGAACCTGGTATGGTGAAGACAAGGTAGGAAGATCTTCAGGGGCTTAGTGTTAGGTTTATTTAAGGGGGGTTTGGGTTAGATTAGGGGTATGTGGGTGGTGGGTTGTAATGTTGGGGGGGGTATGGTATGTTTTTTTTTACAGGCAAAAGAGCTGAAATCCTTGGGGCATGCCCCGCAAAGGGCCCTGTTCAGGGCTGGTAAGGTAAAAGAGCTTGTAACTTTTTTAATTTAGAATAGGGTAGGGAATTTTTTATTTTGGGGGGCTTTGTTATTTTATTAGGGGGCTTAGAGTAGGTGTAATTAGTTTAAAATTGTTGTAATATTTTTTTTATGTTTGTAAATATTTTATTATTTTTTGTAACTTAGTTCTTTTTTTATTTTTTGTACTTTAGCTAGTTTATTTAATTGTATTTATTTGTAGCAATTGTGTTTAATTAATTTATTGATAGTGTAGTGTTAGGTTAATTGTAGGTAATTGTAGGTAGTTTATTTAATTAATTTATTGATAGGGTAGTGTTAGGTTTAATTATATCTTAGGTTAGGATTTATTTTACAGGTAAATTTGTTATTATTTTAACTAGGTAACTATTAAATAGTTCTTAACTATTTAATAGCTATTGTACCTGGTTAAAATAATTACAAAGTTGCCTGTAAAATAAATATTAATCCTAAAATAGCTATAATATAATTATAATTTATATTGTAGCTATATTAGGATTTATTTTACAGGTAAGTATTTAGCTTTAAATAGGAATAATTTATTTAATAAGAGTTAATTTATTTCGTTAGATGTAAATTATATTTAACTTAGGGGGGTGTTAGTATTAGGGTTAGACTTAGCTTTAGGGGTTAATACATTTATTATAGTAGCGGTGAGGTCCGCTCGGCAGATTAGGGGTTAATAATTGAAGGTAGGTGTCGGCGATGTTAGGGAGGGCAGATTAGGGGTTAATACTATTTATGATAGGGTTAGTGAGGCGGATTAGGGGTTAATAACTTTATTGTAGTAGCGCTCAGGTCCGCTCGGCAGATTAGGGGTTAATAAGTGTAGACAGGTGTCGGCGACGTTGAGGGGGCAGATTAGGGGTTAATAAATATAATATAGGGGTCGGCGATGTTAGGGCAGCAGATTAGGGGTACATAGGGATAACGTAGGTTGCGGCGGTTTACGGAGCGGCAGATTAGGGGTTAAAAAAAATATGCAGGGGTCAGCGATAGCGGGGGCGGCAGATTAGGGGTTAATAAGTGTAAGGTTAGGTGTGTTTAGACTCGGGGTACATGTTAGAGTGTTAGGTGCAGACGTAGGAAGTGTTTCCCCATAGGACACAATGGGGCTGCGTTAGGAGCTGAACGCTGCTTTTTTGCAGGTGTTAGGTTTTTTTTCAGCTCAAACAGCCCCATTGTTTCCTATGGGAGAATCGTGCACGAGCACGTTTTTGAGGCCGGCCGCGTCCGTAAGCAACTCTGGTATCGAGAGTTGCATTTGCGGTAAAAATGCTCTACGCTCCTTTTTTGGAGCCTAACGCAGCATTTGTTTGAACTCTCGATACCAGAGTTAATTTTATGGTGCGGCCAGAAAAAAGCCCGCGGAGCGTTAACAGCCCTTTTACCGCCGAACTCCAAATCTAGGCCATAGTGAGGAAAGCGAAAGGTATTTGCTGCTTTTTTGGAGGGAGCACTCAACACAATCCTTATACCAACAATCGCATGATCAGATAGGACTATCTCCGAGATCTGTAATTCAATTTTATTTCTCATGATCTGCTCATCTAATAGAAACATATCTATTCGGGAAAAATTTTTGTGCGTGCCCGATTCGCAGGTAAATTCACGAGCGTCTGGATGTTGAATTCGCCACGCGTCACGTAGTTTTAATATACGGGTGAAGCTCTGCAAATGCTTAGCTTCCCTGTAGTTGGCCGCTCTCTGACAAATTTTATATCTGTCTAGGTCCGGGCACAATGTGTTATTAAAGTCCCCTGCTACGATCAAATTCTGCCCAATATATGGGGATAGAACCTTTTTCAATTTCTCCCAAAACTTAATATCCCAATTGTTTGGGGCATATATATTACATAGCGTCCATATCTTATCATCTATTCTCAGTTGCAACAATATATACCTCCCTCCTGTTTATTTATAGTGTATGACAGTTCCCTTCCAAGCATAATCGCTACACCTCTCATTCGTTTCTCACATGGTGTTGCAATTATTTCAGCTATCCAATTTGTTTTCAATTTTCCTATCTCTGCCTTTTTAAGATGTAATTCTTGAAAGAATATGATATCTGGCTTATGCTTCCTGGTTTCCTTAAGAACATTTTTACGCTTAATGGGAGATGTTATTCCGCCCACATTCCAGGAAATTAAATTTAATGAACTATTCATTTATTCTATATTTATTCTTATGCTGTCTGTGTCACCATCGATGCCCAGCAGTAATTTTCGCCGGGTATTTCATGGTCGCTTTCAACCCTGCCCTGATTAAACCTGAGCAGAATGGTGCCATTGCACGCCTCTTTGTCGATGTTTCTATTGAAAAGTCTTGAAATAAGAGAATCTGCTTAGTGTTTATAGTGAGTGTCTGGGCTTGTCTGTATTTCTGCATAATTTTCACTTTGTCTTGAAAGTTTAGGTACTTTATCAGGACCATTCTTGGTCGCACGCTACCATCTTTTAGCTGTCTCACTATGCCAACCCTATGTGCCCTCTCCACCTGAAAGCTTCCATCTACTAATTGTAAACCTAATAGTTTTGGTAGTGTTTGAGCGCTAAATGATAAAAGATCCTCAAATTCTCTTGACTCTGGGAGTCCAATTACCCGCACATTGCTCAGCCTGGACCTGTCCTCCAGATCCTCAATTTTAGCTCTTAATACCTTAATCTCATCTGAATGTGTATCCAAAACAGCCTCCTGTTTAAAGTGTCTATCTTCTACATTTGAAATTCTAGATTCTACTTCCATAAGTCTATTGGAGAATTGTTTTATATCATTTGATAGCTCTGAGATCTCACTTTTTATCATTTCAAACTGCGGCAAGATCAGATCTGCCAACTGGTTCGTAGTTAATTGTTTTTCCAAATTCGAATCGGGGCTTCTAATAGTTACCTCTTGTATGTTCTCTTGTGAGGACTTTTGTTTTCTATCCCTCTTTAGAAGCATAGCTGGAGATTTATTTTTAGAATTTGTGATATATTTCTCCATTGATTCTGCTATTCAGGGCTATTTTCTAACTCCCTCTTTCAATTGACCTAATCAGTAAGAATAGACCAGCTCAGGGGCAACCTTTCACTTTAACACAATGTTTGAGTATATAGCAATTCAGATACAATTTACCTATTTACCGCAATGTGTAAAAACTAGCCTGTTCAGGCACCTCCTTATAGGTTAACCTAGTATGTTGGAGTTTAGCTATGTGTTTTAAACTCGCCTCTTCCTACATCTGTTACTTACTACTTTAAATCTTTTTACTTAATATATATTAATCAAAAGGAAACCACCAATGGTGACTTTCCGAGACTGGTCAACAAGTGTATATTGCAACATGAGTATCTACAGGGCCTAACAAGGGGACATCCGTACCAAAATCTGCAAAATATAATATTCTCTTAGCTATTCAAAGACAATTTTTCAGCTTTGCACAAAATGTGAAGACTTGACAGATCATATACCCTTTTTCAGCTGACACAATATGTGAAGACTTAGCAGTTCAGATACATTCTATAGAAATAACACAAAAATGTGAAGACTTAACAGATCAGATAGATTCTACAGAGTTAACCCCAGCTGTAAACACCTAACTATACCGAAATAATCTTTCAATTTAACCTATTGTGTATTGGCTTATCTGAGAACTCTGACCTTGCCTCTCCTTACCCTTACCCTAATCTAGCCTTGACCACTTAATACTTTGCAGCTTAAATGCCTTACCAGAAATGTAAAATCTAATATTCTCTTTGCTATTCAAAGACCATTTTTCAGCTTGGTACAAAATATAAAGACTTGGCAAATCATACAACCTTTTACAGCTTAACACGATATGTGAAGACTTAATAGTTCAGATACAATTTACAGAAATAGCACAAAATGTGAAGACTTGGCAGATCATACACCCTTTTTCGGTTTAACACAATATGGGAAGATCTAGCAGTTCAGATACATTCTACAGAATTAACACACAATGTGAAGACTTATCTTATCAGATAGATTCTACAGAATTGGCAGCAACTGAAGACCTAACTATACAGATATAATCTTTCAGTTTAACCTATTGTGCAATGGCTTATCTAAGTACTCTGACCTTGCCTCTTCTTACCCTTACCCTTAACTTGCCTTAACCGCTTAATACTTTACAGCTTACTGCCTAATACAGCTTGATTCTGCAGGCCCCCAGAGGTGACTTCTGACACCGTTGCAATAAATACACAATTAGATATATGGGTTCACACTTCCTGGCAGATAGTGTCTTGCAAGAGACAAAAATAAACTGCAAAATATAGTGTCCACTTTACTCGACACAGTTCTAGTGTGTCATGGAATCTCCTGATACCAGGATCTAGTGTTTTTAGCCATGCTTTCAGATTTTCCCCTTGATATCAATTTTCGGGGATGGGGGAAAAAATATCCGTCCACAAGTTCAGCCTAAAGTTTAAAGTTCTGTTTTTCCTCAGACTGTGGCCATATGCCTTCACCTTGAGGTTTAGTACTATTGCAGTTTCCACGCTAGTCTGCTTGGCCCTAACCCACGTCGGGCCACATACAGTATCAACATTCTGCACACAAAAAAATAGGGAGTAAGAAAAGTTCCCGGATGTGACCCCTCTCCGTCTGATGCGTAACCAGAAACACCCGGCTCCACCGTGACTCAATCGGCACTCCCCTTACCAAACAGACTTAGGCATTGTACTCTCAACCCCCAAAAGTAAGGGAACTGTTCTACTTACCCGCCCTTCGTCTTCACGGCACAGTGGTTGCAGGCCTCCGGTGACCTCCTCTCTCACAGCGGCCTCTGAAGATCCTGCAGCTCTCTGCCTTGCTGCAACGCCTTCAGACACGACTGACGCCAGACGCTGGAATGTGACGTCAGAGCAACTCGCCGGCTTGTCGAAGGGGGGGAATGCAGTCTCCAGCCAGGCTGTACAGGATCTCACCGTCCACACCTGACCGGTATGTATAGAATCCTTCGGCTCCTTCTTGCTTTACAGGGAGATGTCCGTTCCTGGGCAACACTTCATTTGCATCGTGCTACTCCTGCTGAACTTGGGCTATCCCGGTTGAGACACCTCTCCTCCTGGGCAGCATCCTTCCCGTTCAGCTATTTATGTGTAGCTTTGTTATCTCCACGTTCTGAGACTTCGGACTCCGACCATCAGGTGTTCACACAGACAAGAGTTTGCTTCACCGGGTTTTAACTCAGGTTCCTTAGACACTTGCAAATAGAGGCTTGTAGATACAAGCATTGGCTGGTCCCATTCAGCCTTTTTTAGGGATCAGAGAGTTTCCTTCCGCCACATTTCTTCCTTTGGCAGGGCATATATCACTGCTCCCCCGCAAAAAGGCTCTGTGACTTGGGAGCTTAGGGCTGTTGCTGCTCCACACACAGGTGAGCTTGAGCGTGCACCACCTCCACCATGCTCCTCCCACAGGAAAACTCTATTCACCAAGGAAAAGTGATTGTCAATGAATTTCAAACATGGGTTTGTCTTTTCCAACAAGGCCCTTCACCAACCTCATGAGTGTGCATGTGCCTAGCCTAATGAGTTGCAACCCTCTTTGCAAGCCTCCACATAAGCCTCTAAAACCTTAAAGGGACAGTCTTGTCAAAATTAAACTTCCATGATTCAGATAGGGCATGTGATTTTAAACAACTTTTTAATTAACTTTTATCATCAAATTTGCTTTGTTCTCTTTGTATTCTTTGCTGAAACTAAACCTAGGTAGACTCAAACTGATTTCTAAACTGAAAAAATACCTCTTATCTCAGTGCATTTTATCAGCTTTTCACGGCTAGACAATGCTAGTTCATGTGTTTCCTATATATAACATTGTACTCACTCCCTGGAGTTATTAAATATTTAGCACTGATTGGCTAAAATGCAAGTCTGTCAAACGAACTGAGATAAGGGGGCAGTCTGCAGAGGCTTAGATACAAGGTAATCACAGAGGTAAAAAGTATATTAATATAACTGAGATAAGGGGCAGTCTGCTGAGGCTTAGATACAAGGTTATCACAGAGGTAAAAAGTATATTAATATAACTGAGATAAGGAGCAGTCTGCAGAGGCTTAGATACAAGGTAATCACAGAGGTAAAAAGTATATTAATATAACAGTGTATGCAAAACTGGGGAATGAGTAATAAAGGAATTATCTATCTTTTTAAATGGTAAAAATTCTGGAGTAGGCTGTTCTATTAAGACCTGTAGATTTAAAGAGAATTGGAATATGAGAAATGTGCACTGACATTGGAATGTCAATAATTTAATTCTCAAACTTAAAATGACTGCGTCTCCCCCAAAAATAAATCAGTAAATAAATAGATATAAATAAAACTGATGTAGTGGTTAACAGTGATAGGTTATATTTTTTTTGATAACTGTATATTATAATGACCCAATATGGATAAAAACATAACAATAATACAAGATCTTACTGAGAGTCATTAAAAAAAAGTTTCCCGGGGGCGGAGCTAGCTGGCTCCAGTGATGGACGCAAGCTGAAAGAGCTCCGGTGTGAGGCCGGTCTTACCACTTGTTATAAAGGCTACGTGTGTATAAATGTGATTGCTAGCCACAAGACCTATGCTAACCCCTTGGATCACATAATTGGAGCCACAATCGATTCCCACAGCCGGAGAAAACTAACATCTTCACTCCAACGCGGCGGACCACGTGGCCTGAAACAAGCGCCCTGAGGCAAATACAAACCCTAGCTGCAGTCTGCCCGGCTGAAACAGCCGCAACCTTATCGCACCGGAACACAAGGGACTGTGACTAGGCAGCGATGCACAATAGGATCGCAAGTAACAACAGCTCAGGACACCGCAGTGAGTAAAACCGCCAAAGTCCCCATTTAAGGCCATACACATAAAGCCACCGCATACCGGGTCACGAAATTCTCCCATGCCTGCCTGATACTCACAAAATGTTATCGTGACACAAAGTACAGTAAACACTTCTCTTGAAATACTTTTCTTTTTGGGGCAGTTATTTCTACCATAATCGGACCACGTGGGCCTATCTTAGAGAACTTTAGCAAAGGCCATCTTTTCAATTACTCTCGCAATAGTTATCAAGAAAGAGCTGTGTCTCCATAGTGTGCAGCAACCTAGCCCATAACCCAACTAGTACTTGAGTCTGTAATATACATCTAAATTGTGCTTGACACTGCACTCCCATGGCTTCTAGGAAGGGGCCCAGAGCTGAAAAATCACTAAAGGGAACTGGGACAGCCACACCTAAAGTTCATTCTTTTTTCAAGGCCATGGATATCCCCACTGCACATTCTCCCCCCTCTCCTTCAAAATCTCCCCCTGTGCAAACAGAGGCTGACATAACACCAGAAGAGGATAATATTCTTACTAAAGCAGACATACTATCTCTCCCCTCTAAGGAAGACTTTTCCAATTTTATTGCACAAGTGAGCTCCATGATCAAATCAAGCCTCACTGAGGTTAAAAAAGAAATTAGTGAGATAGGCAACAGAATCGCAAACCTGGAAGAAAGCCTAGAAAGTACAGACAGGCTGCTGGATCAGCAAATCCAACATTCTACCTGCAACTCTAATATTATTCAGCAGTTGCAAGACCAGGTCGAGGACCTGGATAACAGAGGCAGGCGCCACAACATTAGGATACGGGGAGTCCCTGAATCTATTAAAGCTATAGACTTGTTGCCTTTCCTACAAAAATTGTTTAATGAGCTCATGGGAAACGAAAATACAGAAGGCAAGGGTAAAGAATACTTGCTGGACCGTTACCACCGTGCTTTGAGACCCCTGCCCAAAGAACCTGCACCACCACGGGATATTATATTGAAATTTACAAACTTTAAAGACAAGGAAGATATCCTATCTGCAGCAAGGCAGCATGCACCTATTACATTTGAAGGTCATTCCTTACAATTTTTTGCAGACTTAAGCCAAATGACTTTAGCCAAGAGGAGAGAGGCCAGACCTCTGACATTGCTCCTGAGAGATCTAAAAATTCCATACCGCTGGGGCTTCCCTTTCTGCCTCAGGGTAGTGAAGGACAATATCTCTGCAACATATAAGACCCCTGAAGATTTGGAGTCCTTTTGCTCCCAATTGGGCATTCGGCCCCCTACCCTACCATCCACATCCGATATGTCCCTTCCGTCTAAAGATCAAAGACCACGAAGACAAGAATGGACCCAAGTCTCACGCCACAAACGAAACAGAACACAGGCCAAAGACCCACCCTCAACTTCTGATGGACTCTCATGAAAGATATTAACCTAATGAACTGAGTGATGGGGTTTGATGTCTGCTTTTTATTAAATGTACCTTATATGTTTAGTATAAATATCTGGCCCCTTTACAACTGGATTCACAGCGGTAATATTGCAACCCCAGTTTTATTGACCCCCTAGTTTGTCCTCACATATGGCCGATGTGATTTATTAAGCGTCCTAGCAGCCAGAGGTGAGGTCATTCTCTTATCTGGTTTGTTGCACTTGCTGCCTATTTCCCCAAGTGACACGCCAGTAGACACGTTCCTATAAAACAATTTGTTAGTAAACCGGCCTGCTACCAAAAGTAGTAGCAGCCACTTTTTCCCCCCTACACCACCCCCGAGTACTCTCGTTTGATTACTCATGTATAGTTTGTATTATTTGTTGAGTTGTAATATTGATGTTCGACTTTTTACTGGAATATTAATCTTTTTGTTTTATTTTTCTAGACTTCTTTCTGTCCCCTGTTTTCTTCACTTCCTTTCTTCACCTCCCCCCTCTCTTTGGTCTGGACGGGGCGGCACACCTTATGGAGAGTTGCAATTTCAGGTAAGAATTAACTTCTCTATCTCACTCAGTAATCACAATGGAACCCACTTACATACTTCCAAATTATATAATATAGCCCAATTGAAAACCATGATATCATGACACCCCCTTTGGTTTCAATAGTTACACAAAACGCCAAAGGCCTGAACTCTCCCACTAAACGCTCTGTTGCTCTAGCCTGGTTTAAAAAGTTGAAAGCAGATGTGGTTTTCGTGCAGGAGACCCACTTCCCAAAGGATTCCCCTCCCCCTTTCTCTAACAAAGATTATCCTGTGGGTTACTTTTCCCATAACGCTAGAAAAGCGGGAGGTGTGGGGATATTGTTTCACAGACATTTGCCATTCCAATTATTAGAAGTTGTATCTGACCCAGGAGGTAGATGGATTATAGTGACTGGCCTATTATTTAACAGACCTATTACGCTGACTAATATTTATGTTCCTAACACAAAACAGATCAAATTCCTGAAATCAATCAAACGTCACATACTGGCACACATGAAGGGACCCCTTGTTCTAGCAGGGGACTTTAATCTAGCATTTGACCCTATCTTGGATTGTTCGTCGGGACGCAGCAGTGTCCCCTCTAAAACGCTGGCTGACACTATGTCCCTCATTCAAAGTCTCACTTTAATAGACACGTGGAGATTGAAACACCTCTCCCAACGCACCTACACTTTCTACTCCAACCCACATAAAAATTATTCCCGAATAGATCATGTTCTAGTTGATCAATCAATATATAGTCATATTCAAGACTCTGAAATCACCCCAAATAGTTGGTCCAATCACGCTATGGTGTCTATAAATCTTAAATGGTCGGAAACACCCCTATCCCCCTTTATTTGGAAATTGGGCGAAGCATTGCTAAAAAATAAAATACTCACCAAGCACATCGCGGATACTATTGAGGAATACTTTAGGATTAACAACACAGTTGACATCTCCCCCCACACACTCTGGGAAGCCCATAAATCCGTTCTACGTGGAGAATTTATCAAACATAAAGCCTTACAAAATAAACATTTCAGAACGCAGTTTTCAACCATTCTACATTCCATACGCACCCTAGAACAGCAACATCAAGAAGTACCCACGGACCCCCACCTATCTCATCTCCTGAGGCAACATAGAAATGACTTAAATAGGCTAATGTACAGGGAAGCCCAGACCAGGGCATTATATCTTAAAAAGACATTCCTTGCTAGGTCTAATAAAATCGGTCCTTCTCTAGCTAGAGCACTTAGGGAACGTAGGTTAAACACTCACATCCACAAAATAGTGAACGGTGCGGGGAACAGTTTAGTAAGCAGCCCTTCAATAGTTGAGGAGTTTAAAAACTTCTATGGTAACCTCTATAACCTCCAGGCCCCCCCAGCTTCCACAACCCCCTCAGCTACTGAGCAGTACATAACAGATGCTTCTCTCCCTAGCATCCCTAAAGAATTAACAGAATTTTTGGATAGCCCCATTACATCACAAGAAGTAGCAACAGCTATAAACTCCCTCCCAGCGCACAAATGCCCGGGCCCAGACGGGTTCTCAAACATTTACTATAAGCAATTTAAAAACTTGCTTATCCCCCACCTAACAACCCTTTTCCAGTCCTTAGATAATGGTGCATCATGGTCGGAGGGTTCCCTTGAGGCATATATATCGGTTATCCCCAAACCAGAAAAAGACACTACTCAGGTAGGCAATTATAGACCGATATCTTTACTCAATACAGATATAAAGCTGTACTCAAAAATCTTAGCGACCAGAATGAATAAAATTTTACCTCAGGTCATTCACACCGATCAATCCGGCTTCATCCCAAAAAGAGAGGCAAGGGATAATACCACAAGGGTCTTACATCTGATTGAACAGTCCGGCCGGTCAAAAATACCTACTATCCTGATCTCAACTGATGCTGAAAAAGCATTTGACCGGCTGGATTGGGATTTCTTAAAACTCTGCTTGAGTGCCATTGGGATAGGACCCATAATACTCCGGAGGATCTTTGGCCTTTACTCCCACCCGAAAGCCAGGGTCCGGGCGAACAACACACTTTCCGACAGCTTTAAAATCTGCAACGGCAAGAGACAGGGATGCCCCCTGTCTCCTCTGTTGTTCGCTGTATCAATTGAGATACTAGCAGCTCACATACGAAAGAACCCACATATCACCGGCCCACAGCTAGGTCCCAACATGTATAAGCTCACTTTGTACGCTGACGACGTTCTCACCTTCCTAACACACCCAGACAAATCCCTGCCACACTTATTAACAGAATTCGAGAGATTCAGCTCCCACTCTAACTTCTTGATCAACGCCAGAAAATCTGAAATCCTTAATATTAATCTTCCAAAAGAAAACTTTGAGAGCCTCAAAACCCTATGCCCATACACCCTACTCCATGATAAAATCAAATACCTTGGAATATACCTGGCCCCTTCCATTAATAAGTTATTTAAGTTTAATTACACACCACTTTTACACAAACTTAGGAAAGATTTTGACTCCTGGCAGGAGAAACCACTGTCATGGTGGGGTAGGACCCAGGCAGTTAAAATGACCACCTTACCCCAAATCCTATACCTCCTCCAGGCTGTTCCATTCCAATTGCCACTGACCTATCTGACAAACCTACAATCCATGATAAACTCCTTTATATGGGGAAAGGTAAAGCCCCGTATCAGTAAAAAGATCCTGACAAAACCCTTAGGCAGGGGGGGCTTGGGGGTACCGTTAATATCACAATACTACAAGGCTGTAGTTCTGCAAAAAATCTTAGAATGGCACGATGTCACACACACAAAAGCTTGGTCCTCTATAGACTCCTTCCTGCTGAGTTCACCCGTAATAGGACCACTGTGCTGGATCAAACAACTAAGTAGACCCATATTATCCAAAGCTTCCCCTCTCTACGCTCATTATTTCCGAACTTGGGATACTATAAGACTTAAAACCAAAGGTCTCACGACATACATCTCACCAATGACACCTATTCCGATTAACGCAGAATTCCATAAGGGACTCATCCCGAATGAATCCTATTCCCCAGATACAGGCCCAACGATACCGTTCACTTACCTGACAGGGGGTGGGAAACTGAAACAGAGAACACAACTTACAGAATTGGCAGGTGGAACATTCTCTCGGTGGCTAAAATACGCTCAACTTACACACTTACTGGCCTCATCACCCTATAAACAGGACTTATTGAGAGAATTGACGAAATTTGAAAGACTCTGTCTGGAGGGAGTGACGCCCAGAGGTTCATTGTCTATAACAAAAAGACTGTTAGACGACACCCTTAGCCTACCCACACCCTCTTATGACTCTCACTGGCAAACCGACTTGGGAATCACTATCCCCAAAGAGCAATGGGACAACATATTTTACAACTCTGCCAAGTCCTCCTCCTCCCCTAGAATACTGGAGCTTAATCATAAGGTTCTGTTTCGATGGTATCTTACCCCTGATAGGCTCAAAAGGATATACCCTCAATCTAACGCTACATGTTGGAGAGGTTGTGGGTCTCCTGGCACAATGGCTCATATTTGGTGGCACTGCCCGAAACTATTCCCATTTTGGGAAAGCGTTATTAATAGCCTGAAAGTTATTATGGGAGAACAATTCGAACTACCCCCAACTACAGCCCTTCTAAATTACAAACCAAAGAAAATATGCAAATTCAAGTGGAAACTCCTCCAATATAGCTTAAACGGAGCCAAATTACTTATTGCACGCAAATGGAAATCTGCCCAGATTCCAACTAGGCAGGAATGGTTGCACAATACATCTGAGCTGCTAGAGATTGAAGAATATGCATACCTTAAGAATGGCAGTCTTGCCTTCTACCATAACATACAATTTTACTGGCAGACTCTTCTTCACTCACAGATAGCCTAATTGTCTCTGAAGCTTCGAGGCGGGCCGCCCTTTCTAGACCACTTCTCAAAATTCATCAAAAACCCTTCCCTCCTCCCCCTTCTTTTTTCTTCTTCGCCCTTTTCCCTCTCTCTTTACCCACCTTTCTTTTTGTCCCCTTTCCTTTTCTCTTTTCTTCCTTTCTTATTGTGTCTTTGCCGGAATAGGCATATGTTCTGAATTATTAAGTTCTTTAAGTTGTTATTGTTTGTGAGGAGTGCTCTTCTTATGCAGAGATACCAGTCGGAGATGTAGAAAGGTTAATATGAACTATTGCAAAACCAGGCCACAACGGTATGTACCACCTCTTACTTATATGAACTATTCCAATCCTACACCGTGCCTGTTTATTGTATCCATATCTTGGGGTGTTTCCCCAACATTATTAACAAGAATCTCCCCGTTACGGACAATTCACCTCTAATAGCTTGCTTCATATGGTTAAATTGTACGAAATGTCTGAGTATCTTTATGGACAATGTTATGGGTTTTTTTTCCACTGTAAGTGTACTCTTTTCTTCTAAAATAAAAATGTTTTAAAAACAAAAAAAAAAAAAAAAAGTTTCCCAAATTGTTCAATAGGAGACAAATAACCTTACTCATTGCTAAGGATTTGTATATACCAAGAAAACATTCCCAATTTACATAATAATAAAAAATAAAAAAAGAAATGGACAGATCCCTTCGGAGATGCTGTGGGAGTAAAAAACACGTGTTCTCCAAATGTGAAGCAGCAATTACACACACAGTATAGTGAAAACATCTGCAGAATGACACAAAAGATATTCATTCTTTCTAAAACAGAAAGGACAAAGCGTTCTGTTAATACATATTTTACATATATCTCATCATTTCTGTATTTTCTTTTCTTAAAGGGATATGAAACCTAAAAACTTACTTTTGTGAATCAGACAGAGCATATGATTTTAATAAAAGTTTCCAAATTACTTCTTTTATCAAATTTGCTTTGTTCCGACAATTTTCTGTGCTGTAGAGATACCTAGGTAGATGTCTGTAGCGCTACATGGCAGGAAATAGTGCTGCCCTCTAGTGCTCTTGCAAATGGAAAACATTCTTGCAAAACTGCTGCCATATAGTGCTCCAGATATGTGCCGGCTCCTAAGCATACATCCCTGCTTTTCATCATCCGATAACAAGAGAATGAAGAAAATTTGATAATAGAAGTAAATTAGAAAGTTGTTTAAAATTGTATGTTCTATCTGAATCATGAAAGAAAACATTTTGGGTTTCATATTCTTTTAAGGGATATTCTAATACAAAAATAAAATAAAAAAGATACACAGAAGGAAACAGCGCACCACCAATTCAAGGCAGATTTATTTAAACAATAAAAAAGCGCATAACATATTGCATTTACTCTAAATAAATAAACAACTGGCTGTAATAACATATTGCATTTACTCTAAATAAATAAACAACTGGCTGTAATAACATATTGCACTTACTCTAAATAAATAAACAACTGGCTGTAATAACATATTGCACTTACTCTAAATAAATAAACAACTGGCTGTAATAACATATTGCATTTACTCTAAATAAATAAACAACTAGCTGTAATAACATAGACGTACTCCTAGTGTATCGTCTAATCTGTCTTTTACTCACACCCTTCAACCGTCATCAGCATCACCGGCCAAGAGTAGTTCCCGAGTCTTGATCTGACTACGGGTACCCTGGCAGTCCAAAAATAAAATGCCCTTATTTGTTAGTGGGTAATTTGTTTTGTATTGCTAAGCCAAGCTTTTCTGTGTCTAACTCAAGTAAAGGAAGTTCTGCGCTAGAGTTGCTTCACACTTTTGCGTTGTCTAACATAAATACGTTCAGCACTGGCCGTGTGTTTATCTAAGAGACATTAACATGATTAAAAGGCTTTATACGTTTGCGCTATCCAACATGATTACTGTTCTGCGTTCCATGGTATGATCATGTGATACAAACTAACCCCTGACTTGTTAGCAAAAACACAAGGGCTACAGCAGTATCATGGATTTAGCGCATGTGATAAGAAACACCTATGACTATCAGAGATAATTATGTTTAAACTTAAAAATGAGCTAGGATGAATCACAATCAAATATTATTTTTTTGGACAAAGATCAGTGTGAAGTCAAAAATCTTACCTTGTTCCCCCAGTTACAAGACATTACCCTTTTCCTTTTTGTAATTTTTGAAAAATAAAGCAGTTGAACCTCACTTTGCAAATATACAGCAAAAAATAGTATCATCCCCATTATTTGTTTCCCAAAGTACAAGAATATTCTAACCAAATCAGCCTAGTAATTAGGTGCTGCTAGTGGAAACAAATAGGGAACAGATACCCCTTTCCATAAAGGTATAACAAACTGTTTCAGTCATCAAACCTAACACTAAACAAAGGATAAACCACAGCCAGCAATAAATGACTCAGAAATTCCCAAGAGAATAAGGCACCTTGTTCAATTCCCGAGTTTCATGGAGGGGGCACTGTACTAGATAAAGTCTGGCTAAAGGACATTAAAGGGATATTAAACAGTATGGGATTGTATTAAAAGAGGTTTAATTATGTGTAGTTAAAGGGATAGTAAACACAAAAAATGTTTAAAAAGAAAGATAGTCCCTTTATTTACCACTCCCCAGATTTCCATAACCAACACTGTTGTATTAATATAATTTTTACCTCTAATTACCTTGTATCTAAGCTTTGGCTGACTGCCTCCTTATCTCAGATCTTTTTACAGACTTGGATTTCAGGCAATTAGTGCTGACTCTTAAATAACTTCACGTGCATGAGCACAATGTTATCTATGTGAAACACATGAACTAACACTCTCTAGCTGTGAAGAAAAACTGTCAAATGCATTCATATGAGAGGCAGTTTTTAAAGGCTTAGAAATTAGAATATGAGCCTATCTAGGTTTAGCTTTCAACTTAGAATAACAAGAGAACAAACCAAATTTGATGATAAAACATAATTTATGTAAGAACTTACCTGATAAATTCATTTCTTTCATATTAGCAAGAGTCCATGAGCTAGTGACGTATGGGATATACATTCCTACCAGGAGGGGCAAAGTTTCCCAAACCTCAAAATGCCTATAAATACACCCCTAACCACACCCACAAATCAGTTTAACGAATAGCCAAGAAGTGGGGTGATAAGAAAAAAGTGCGAAAGCATAAAAAACAAGGAATTGGAATAATTTTGCTTTATACAAAAAAATCATAACCACCACAAAAAAGGGTGGGCCTCATGGACTCTTGCTAATATGAAAGAAATGAATTTATCAGGTAAGTTCTTACATAAATTATGTTTTCTTTCATGTAATTAGCAAGAGTCCATGAGCTAGTGACGTATGGGATAATGACTACCCAAGATGTGGATCTTCCACGCAAGAGTCACTAGAGAGGAAGGGATAAAATAAAGACAGCCAATTCCGCTGAAAAATAATCCACACCCAAAATAAAGTTTAAATCTTATAATGAAGAAAACTGAAATTATAAGCAGAAGAATCAAACTGAAACAGCTGCCTGAAGTATTTTTCTACCAAAAACTGCTTCAGAAGAAGAATACACATCAAAATGGTAGAATTTAGTAAAAGTATGCAAGAAGACCAAGTTGCTGCTTTGCAAATCTGATCAATCGAAGCTTCATTCCTAAACGCCCAGGAAGTAGAAACTGACCTAGTAGAATGAGCTGTAATCCTTTGAGGCGGAGATTTACCCGACTCGACATAAGCATGATGAATTAAAGATTTCAACCAAGATGCCAAAGAAATGGCAGAGGCCTTCTGACCTTTCCTAGAACCGGAAAAGATAACAAATAGACTAGAAGTCTTTCGGAAATTCTTTAGTAGCTTCAACATAATATTTCAAAGCTCTAACTACATCCAAAGAATGCAATGATCTCTCCTTAGAATTCTTAGGATTAGGACATAATGAAGGAACACACATTTCTCTACTAATGTTGTTAGAATTCACAACCTTAGATAAAAATTTAAAAGAAGTTCGCAACACCGCCTTATCCTGATGGAAAATCAGAAAAGGAGATTCACAAGAAAGAGCAGATAATTCAGAAACTCGTATTAGAAGGCACGAAGTCAGACATAGCCTTAATCAGAAAAAATATTTCTTATAAATCTTCTAAACATTTCTTGCACTTAAGAATGGAAATGTATAAAGCATAAATACTAATGGAATCTGCATGTAAAAGTATATCATAATAACTTATTACAAACCATAGCTAGAGATAAACATTTATAACATTTAAAATAAATGAACTTAGCTTTGGTAGAACTGAAACTCAGTTAAGCATTTTTCCAGAAGTGGCTTCTGACTCAGGGACAAACGGAGACATCTTGCAATATGTAATAGAAAAAACAACATATAAAACAAAATTGATCAAATTCCTTAAATGACAGTTTCAGGAATGGGAAAAAAAATGCCAGTGAACAAGCTTCTAGCAACCAGAAGCAATAAAAAATGAGACTTAAATAATGTGGAGACAATAGTGACGCCCATATTTTTTAGCGCCAAAAAAGACGCCCACATTATTTGGCGCCTAAATGCTTTTGGCACCAAAAATGATGCCACATCCGGAACGCCGACACTTTTGGCGCAAAAAAAGTAAAAAAAATGACGCAATTTCCGGCAACACGTATGACGCCGGAAACAGAAAAAAAAATTGCGCCAAAAAAGTCTGCGCCAAGAATGACGCAATAAAATGAAGCATTTTCAGCCCCTGCGAGCCTAATAGCCCACAGGGAAAAAGTCAAATTTTAAGGTAAGAAAAAAATTGATTAATTCATATGCATTATCCCAAATATGAAACTGACTGTCTGAAAATAAGGAATGTTGAACATCCTGAGTCAAGGCAAATAAATGTTTGAACACATATATTTAGAACTTTATATAAAAGTGCCCAACCATAGCTTAGAGTGTCACAGAAAATAAGACTTACTTACCCCAGGACACTCATCTACAAGTAGTAGAAAGCCAAACCAGTACTGAAACGAGAATCAGTAGAGGTAATGGTATATATAAGAGTATATCGTCGATCTGAAAAGGGAGGTAAGAGATGAATCTCTACGACCGATAACAGAGAACCTATGAAATAGACCCCGTAGAAGGAGATCATTGAATTCAAATAGGCAATACTCTCCTCACATCCCTCTGACATTCACTGCACGCTGAGAGGAAAACCGGGCTCCAACCTGCTGCAGAGCGCATATCAACGTAGAATCTAGCACAAACTTACTTCACCACCTCCATAGGAGGCAAAGTTTGTAAAACTGATTTGTGGGTGTGGTGAGGGGTGTATTTATAGGCATTTTGAGGTTTGGGAAACTTTGCCCCTCCTGGTAGGAATGTATATCCCATACGTCACTAGCTCATGGACTCTTGCTAATTACATGAAAGAAAAGTAAATTAGAAAGTTGTTTAAAATTACATTCCCTAACTTAATGGACTTTACTATCCCTTTAACCCCTTAACGACTGAGGACGTGCAGGGTACGTCCTCAAAAAAAAGGCAGTTAACGCCTGAGGACGTACCCTGCACGTCCTCGGTGTGGAAAGCAGCTGGAAGCGATCCTGCTCGCTTCCAGCTGCTTTCTGGTTATTGCAGTGATGCCTCGATATGGAGGCATCCTGCAATAACCTTTTTAAGCCATCCGGTGCAGAGAGAGCCACTCTGTGGCCCTCTCTGCACCGGAGATCGGTGGCTCACTGCGTTGGTGGGTGGGAGCCGGACCGGGAGGCGGGTGGCGGCCATCGATGGCCCTGGTGATGTGGAGGGGGGCGGGATCGTGGGCGGGGATGGCCGGGGGCGCGCACGGGCGTGCACGGGAGGGCGGGGGCGTGCACGGGGAGGGAGCGGGTGGGAAAAAAAATTTCTAAAGTAAAAAAAAAAAATGATCAGCAAGGTGGGGGTTTGTCTGTGTGTGTGTGGAGGGGGGGGAGGCTACACTACAGAAAAAAAAAAAGAAAAAAAAAAGCACTTTTGTTTGCAAACTGGGTACTGGCAGACAGTCTGCCAGTACCCAAGATGGCCCCCAATAAGGCAGAGGGGAGGGTTAGAGAGTGGTTTTGGGGGGGATCAGGGAGGTTGGGGGCTAAGGGGGGATCCTACACAGTAGCATATGTAAATATGCTAAAAAAAAAATATTTTTATTTTAAAAACCCTTTTATTTTAGTGCTGCCAGACTTTCTGCCAGTACTTAAGATGGCGGGGACAATTGTGGGGTGGGGGAGGGAAGGGAGCTGTTTGGGAGGGATCAGGGGTGGGATGTGTCAGGTGGGAAACTGATCTCTACACTAAAGCTAAAATTAACTCTGCAAGCTCCCTACAAACTGCCTAATTAACCCCTTCACTGCTAGCCATAATACACGTGTGAGGCGCAGCAGGATTTAGCGGCCTTCTAATTACCAGAAAGCAACGCCAAAGTCATATATGTCTGCTATTTCTGAACAAAGGGGATCCCAGACAAGCATTTACAACCATTTGTGCCATAATTGCACAAGCTGTTTGTAAATTATTTCAGTGAGAAACCTAAAATTGCGAAAAATTTAACTTTTTTTTTTATTATTTGATCGCATTTGGCGGTAAAATGGTGGCATGAAATATACCAAAATGGGCCTAGATCAATACTTTGGGTTGTCTACTACACTACACTAAAGCTAAAATTAACCATACAAGCTCCCTACAAGCTCCGTAATTAACCCCTGCACTGCTGGGCATAATACATGTGTTGTGCGCAGCGGCATTTAGCGGACTTCTAATTACCAAAAAGCAATGCCAAAGCCATATATGGCTGCTATTTCTGAACAAAGGGGATACCAGAGAAGGATTTACAACCATTTGTGCCATAATTGCACAAGATGTTTGTAAATGATTTCAGTGAGAAACCTAAAATTGTGAAAAATTTAACATTTTTTTTTAATTTGATCGCATTTGGCGGTGAAATGGTGGCATGAAATATACCAAAATGTGCCTAGATCAATACTTGGGGTTGTCTACTACACTACACTAAAGCTAAAATTAACCCTACAAGCTCCCTAAAAGCTCCCTAATTAACCCCTTAACTGCTGGGCATAATACACTTGTGGTGCGCAGTGGTATTTAGCGGCCTTCTAATTACCAAAAAGCAACGCCAAAGCCATATATGTCTGCTATTTCTGAACAAAGGGGATCCCAGAGAAGAATTTACAACCATTTATGCCATAATTGCACAAGTTGTTTGTAAATAATTTCAGTGAGAAACCGAAAGTTTGTGAAAAAATTTGTGAAAAAGTGAACGATTTTTTGTATTTGATCGCATTTGGCGGTGAAATGGTGGTATGAAATATACCAAAATTGGCCTAGATCAATACTTTGGGATGTCTACTAAAAAAAAATATATACATGTCAAGGGATATTCAGGGATTCCTGAAAGATATTAGTGTTCTAATGTAACTAGCGCTAATTTTGGAAAAAAGTGGTTTGGAAATAGCAAAGTGCTACTTGTATTTATTGCCCTATAACTTGCAAAAAAGCAAAGAACATGTAAACATTGGGTATTTCTAAACTCAGGACAAAATTTAGAAACTATTTAGCATGGGTGTTTTTTGGTGGTTGTAGATATGTAACAGATTTTGGGGGTCAAAGTTAGAAAAAGTGTGTTTTTTTCCATTTTTCCTCATATTTTATATTTTTTTATAGTAAATTATAAGATATGATGAAAATAATGGTATCTTTAGAAAGTCCATTTAGTGGCGAGAAAAACGGTTTATATTATGTGTGGGTACAGTAAATGAGTAAGAAGAAAATTACAACTAATCACAAACACCGCAAAAATGTAAAAATAGTCTTGGTCCCAAACGGACAGAAAATGGAAAAGTTCTGTGGTCATTAAGGGGTTAAACAACTTTGCAATACAGTTTCATTATTTATTTTGCCCTCTTTTTCTATAATTTAACTCTAAAAAAAAATTCTAAATTTCTATAAAGTAATGGGTACTGCCATGTTTTCACTTGTTTCCCTTTATCTCTCTGTCTCTCCTTATGAGGACAATTAGGGACAGAAATAAAATAGGCAATAAAATATATTGTCCAAACAAGGGCTGTATAGAACATAGGAGGATTATCAAAAAGGTTTTTTACACAGCCTTGTTTGCTTTAACAGAGATATATAGAATATTAGTTCAAACATGGCTGTGCCAGATACTTTATTGAAACTAAATAACCTTATAGAAACTAAACCTTTACAGTTATATTTCCAATACTTTAACAACTAATATACAGTAATTGGAAAAATAAATCTACATATTATTCTAAGGCTAATCTTTGCTTTGAATACATCACTATGTCTAGCCTGTATTTACTGTGTAACATTCCTTTACACACCTCCTGTTTTTGTGTTAAACTCTCTCTTCCCCCATACTCCCTAGAGAGAACAAAATGCATATTCTGTAAACTAGGATCTCTTGAAAATGCTACAAATCAATAGCTGGTTTAGGCTGTTTGTAGCATTCTGAAGAAATGCTCAGATACAGACTTTTTACTCTTCTATGGAAAGTGGATAAAGCGTGTTTTGCACAAAAGTCAGAGCTTGTAATGCCACTTTAAATCTAGGATGTAGGTTAGACTCTCAACAAAGGTAGAGAAGGAACAGAGAAACAGCAAACAAGAAGAGGACAATTGTAACTAAGAGGCTGACCAGATGTGCAGATGTATAGTATCATTTTATTGCTTATTTTGTAAATACTTTAATCTTAAAGGGGTAGGAAAGACAAAACTAAACTAGCAATATTCAGATAAAGCATGTGATTTTAAGATACGTTTAAATTCTCTTCTGTTTTCAAATGTGCTTCGTTCTCTTAGTATCCCTTGTTGAAAAAAATATATGCACTTATCCTACACTAGTAGCTGCTGATTGGTGCCTGCACATAATTGTCTCTTGTGATTGGCTGACTAGATGTTTTCAGCTAGCTGCCAGTAGTGAAATGCTGTTCCTTCAGCAAAGGATAACAAGAGAATGAAGCAAATTTGATAATAGAAGTAATTTGGGAAGTTGTTTTAAACTATATGTTTTATCCAAATCATCAAAGAAAGTGTTTGGATTTCCTGTCCCTTTAATAATCTGTAAATTCTGTTAGCTTTAAAAAAGTGTTTTTTACCCTCACTTAAAACAATTTTCCATAACCAGAGACCTCTAAAAGTTTAACAAAGAACAAATATATATAAAGGTAACTAATCTGATAATTATTAGATTCCTTATTTTGCAGTTAATTTGACCTGGTGTAAATTTCTTTCTTGCTGCAAGCTGTTCTTTGGAAAGCATCATTTTGATATGATAGTTAAAAAAATGGGAAAAAACTATTATAAATAATGTGTAATATATTTACAATATGAGATACTACATTCATAAGAAAAACATATCCATAAAAGGTGAAATTAAAATGATATTTTATGTGGTAAAAACTATTTCTTAATTTAAAAAAGATATCTGTGTTTTTTGTTTATTTTTGTGTGTTTTTAAACTTTTCTTTCTATATTTTACACATTCTTTACCACAAAAACACTAAATTCTGAAGTATTTTCAGACGGGCAAGGACAGGTCTAAATACATTAACTTGGCTGCAAAAGCCACTGTTGCATTTTCTCAGGCACAATTGTATAACAGATGTCATTTGGTGGCTACAAAGGGCACTTTATTCTCCAGTGAGAAAAAGATTTGGAATCTCGCTTGCGCCCCAGGCTACAGACGGTGTTTGCACCCAGCTGTGTGACTCAATAGACACCTCTCTACCCTCTGTGACTCACATTTACTTGTCTTGTTGCTCTCCATAAACGGCAGGCAGGCTGAATACCTTTTGTAGATTAGCACAAAACAATCTAAAATATTCACAACCAAAATATGTTCCAGATAATTCCACGAATCACCCTAACCATTTCTAGGGATTTACAGAGTTTTGAAAACATTCTCTGATGGAATTAGTTGCACTCATGACAATGGGGAATTCACAAGCTACAGTTGTTTTATTATTTAAAGGGACATTAAATACTGAGATGGTAATATAAAATGATAAATTGTATATATAAAACAGCTCTGTAATATACTTTCATTATTTATTTTGTCCTCTTTGCCTGTAATTCCAATCTGAAATTGTGAGCTTTTCAGTTCCTGTCAGAAATGGAAGTGCAGAACACTGTTAAATCCAGCACAACCATTGGCTGCACAGTCTAGTGACCTATTTATAACTGTCTCTAATTGGCCACAGCAGAGAAAGTAACACAAGTTACAACATGGCAGCTCCCAGTGTTTTGTAGACATTAAAACTTTACACTTATTTTGTCACTTTTTAAACAACTAATAAAAATTTAAAAAATACATCTACATGTTAGTCATGGACTAATCTTTTCTTTGAATGCATCATTCTATCTAGCATGTATTTAGTGTTTAATGTCCCTTTAACTAATTAGATTAATTACAGAACAAATGTGCCCATATGCAGTTATTTAGAAACCCCCCTTTATGTAATTGTATATAATATGTATATGTATAATAGGTGTCGAGTTATAATTTGTAGACAAACACAGTGCAAAATTGATAGACCGTAAGCACAAAAAAAATACAAAACAGAGATTTGTGAAATACTTTAAACAATGCATTGATTTTGTATGGCAAGAGACTTGTTTATTTTATGTTTAAAGGGTATCAAATTCAGTTTTTAAAGTGGCATAAAAGACAATGCTCTAATATGTTAGAGAATTTGATTATTGCACTGTTGTTTGTATATAACTATGTGCAAGGGTTAAAGCTCAAAAGCAGCAATGCATTACTGGGAGCTAGCGGAATACATCTGGTGAGCCAAGAAAAAGAGGCATAGCCCTTTAACAAGCCAACAATTTTTTTCATATATATATAAAGCAATGTCCAAAATAATGCACTCACCAATCCAAAATGTGTAGTGCTGTGTAAAAAATAGCAAAGTTGAAATCCATTCATCCAGAACAGAACACTACACTCACCGGAATTTCATTGGAATAAAATGTCCATTTATTGATACAAAGTTTAAAACATGAACATCCCCAAACGTTTCGGCACCCACAAGGCGCCAGTGGGTGCCGAAACATTTGGGGATGTTCATGTTTTAAACTTTGTATCAATAAAAGGACATTTTATTCCAATGAAATTCCGGTGAGTGCAGTGTTCTGTTCTGGATGAATGGATTTTAACTATACAGTATATACTATATCGTGCGCACAATTTATGGTCACACCAGGGCCCCGTAGGTTTTTAGGGGTCAATTTATCAAAGGCTTCGCAAGCCTTTCAACCCCATACGACTGCAGGTTCTCACAAGAGAACCTGCACGCCGTATTTAACAAGCAGCGGTCATCATTCCTTACCTTTCACAACATTTTAGTAAATCTTGCGCACAATTTAGTAAATAGTGAGCACATTTTTGTATATCAGGGGCACGATTTATAAACCAATAATCGGAATTAAGGTAGGAAAAATCTGATTGGCTGATTAAATCAGCCAATCAGATTGAAGTTCAATCGGATTGGCTGATCCAATCAGCCAATCAGATTGAGCTCGCATTCTATTGGCTGATCAGAACAGCCAATAGAATGCAATCTCAATCTGATTGGCTGATTGGATCAGCCAATCGGATTGAACTTGAATCTGATTGGCTGATTCAATCAGCCAAACAGATTTTTCCTACCTTAATTCCGATTGGCTGATAGAATCCTATCAGCCAATCGGAATTCGAGGGACACCATCTTGGATGACGTCACTTAAAGGAACCGTAATTAGCCGTTCAGTCGTCGGTGGAAGAAGATGGCTCTGCGTCGGCTCGTCTGAAGATGGCTCCGCTCCGCTCCGGATGGATGAAGATTGAAGACGCCGCCTGGATGTTGACTTCAATCGGATGGAAGACTTCTTCAGTGCCCCTTGGATGATAAATTCAATCGGATGGAAGACTTCTTCAGCGCCCCTTGGATGATGACTTCAATCGGATGGAAGACTTCTTCAGTGCCCCTTGGATGATGACTTCTGCCGCTCCGGATCTCCTCTTCTGTTCCATCGGTGGTCAGCTGGCTGAAGACGGCTAAAGATAGGATGATCTTCAGGGGGTAGTGTTAGGTTTATTTAAGGGGGGTTTGGGTTAGATTAGGGGTATGTGGGTGGTGGGTTTTAATGTAAGGGAGGTTGTATTTTTTTTTTACAGGCAAAAGAGCTGAATTCTTTGGGGCATGCCCCACAAAAGGCCCTTTTAAGGGCTGGTAAGGTAATAGAGATGTTAACTATTTAATGTAGAATAGGGTAGGGCATTTTTTTTATTTTGGGGGGCTTTGTTATTTTATTAGGGGGCTTAGATTAGGTGTAAGTAGCTTAAAATTGTTGTAATATTTTTTAAATGTTTATAACTTATTTTTTTTATTTTTTGTAACTTAGTTTTTTATATTTTTTGTACTTTAGTTAGTTTATTTAATTGTATTTAAAGGGACAGTATACTGTAAAATAGTTTTTCCCTTAATGTGTTTACAATTGTTTTTTTTACCAACTGCAGAGTAAAAAATGTATGAAAATTAGCTTTTTAAGGTTTATTTCTGTATATTAAAGCTCTGATTTTGTGTTTTGAAGCCACAGCCTAATAAAATGGGTTGAGCTTGTAGGTATAATCAGATCTCATTACTGTATCACATTGTGCACATATACCTGCTTCTTTATCTTATATCTGTCCTTAAAACAATCACCAATACTTTGAGAGAACAATGGAAAATCAACATTGTATTACCTTATCTCTGCTTTATCACACTGGGAG
Organism: Bombina bombina; assembly: GCF_027579735.1. NCBI lineage: Eukaryota > Metazoa > Chordata > Amphibia > Anura > Bombinatoridae > Bombina > Bombina bombina. Next base: position 255,730,864 of record NC_069505.1, read on the forward strand.
TGTAATTTCTTCTGCTGGCTGTGTTTACAAAGCTTATCTATAGCTGGTACGTGCGGCCACAAACTTTCAGAATAGGTGGGGATACCACATGCTAAATTAACAATTTCAAATGCCAATATAAGGGTAAAGGAGCTACTTGTAAACAATTTAATACACTCCAGCAGGTAAAGTGGATCATTGGGAACAAATTAAAGGGGAGAATTTTTTTGAGTAAACTGTCCCTTTAATTGTAGTTATTTGTAGGTAATTTATTTAATTAATTTAATGATAGTGTAGTGTTAGGTTTAATTGCAACTTAGGTTAGGATTTATTTTACAGGTAATTTTGTATTTCTTTTAGCTAGGTAGTTATTAAATAGTTAATAACTATTTAATAACTATTCTAACTAGCTAAACAAAGTTACCTGTAAAATAAATATAAATCCTAAAATAGCTACAATGTAATTATTAATTACATTGTAGCTATCTTAGGGTTTATTTTACAGGTAAGTATTTAGTTTTAAATAGGAATAATTAATTTAATGATAGTGTAGTGTTAGGTGTAATTGTAACTTAGGTTAGTTTTTATTTTACAGGTAAATTTCTCTTTATTTTAACTAGGTAGCTATTAAATAGTTATTAACTATTTAATAGCAATAATCACACAGAAAAGGAGCGCACTTATACGCAACAGTCACAGATGATCCTTGGAGAAACGTAAGAATGTAAAACTCTCGGCAGGTAAAAGCAACAAATCCAAATTTTATTGTTTAAAAACAGATGCCAAAACCAGCGTTCAGTATCCAAAAAGAAGAGCCAGCAAAAGCCAACATTCAGGTGTAGAGTTGATCCCCACGCAGGCGCGTTTCGTGCCCATGCGCACTTGTTCACTGCTTACCTGGGGATTAGCTCAGCACCTTTTTAAAGCCATGTGATTAAAACATACAAAACACCTGAATGTGAACAGAAAATGAAAGAGAAATACTCGCGCTTATGGGTAGGAAAGAGAAAGAAGGGAGGGAGGGGGAGGGGAGAAGAGGCAAAAATAAGAAATCAAAAAGAATAACGAACACAATTAGCAAAATATAATAAACACCTTAATGATAAAGATAGATCTTTCATAGAAAAAATAGCATAAATAGAAAAATGTCATCTAATATATGGAAGACTGTGCATATTATAGAATAAGAAAAATTCTAGCATAAGATATATGTACTGAAAATACGGGCCATAGTATAAACATTGGCAGTGTATGCCCAAAATCTATCCCTAAACGTCTATAAAAGACTAGACAATATAAGATTTGTCAGATTTTTGCTGGAATTTAGAAGCATAACATTATAATATGATTAAATAAGGTCAGGGAATACAATGGCGTGATTGTATGTAAACAATTAACATTAACAAAACCTAACTTTAATTTAATAGCTATAGTACCTAGTTAAAATAAATTGAAATTTGCCTGTAAAATAAAAATAAATCCTAAAATAGCTACAATATAAGTATTATTTATATTGTATCTATATTAGGGTTTATTTTAAAGGTAAGTATTTATTTTTAAATAGGATTAATTTAGTTAATAAGAGTTATAATATTTAGATGTATTTAATTAATATTTAAGTTAGGGGGGTGTTAGGGTTAGACTTAGGTTTAGGGGTTAATAATTTTATTATAGTTGCGGCGGTGTAGGGGGGCAGGATAGGGGTTAATAAATTTATTATAGGTGGCGACGGTGTAGGGGGGGCAGATTAGGGGTTAATAAGTTTAATATAGGTGGCGGCAGGGTCCGGGAGCGGCGGTTTAGGGGTTAAACAATTTATTTAGTTGCGGCGGGGTACGGGATCGGCAGGATAGGGGTTAATAAATTTATTATAGGTGGCGGCGGTATAGGGGGGGCAGGAGAGGGATTAATAGGTATTATGTAGGTGGCGGCGGGGTCCGGGAGCGGCGGTTTAGGGGTTAATCGGTTTATTAGAGTGGCGGTGGGCTCCGGGAGTGGCGGTTTAGGGGTTAATACATTTATAAGAGTTGCGGCGGGGTCTGGGAGCGGCGGTTTAGGGTTTAATAACTTTATTTAGTTGCGGGGGGCTCCGGGGGCGCCGGTATAGGGGGTTGAACAGTATAGTTAGTGTGGGTGCTTAGTGACAGCTTGTCAATAAAGCTGTAAAAAAGCCGAAGAGCAGCGAGATCGGATGAGTGATAACTATCACAGTCCGCTGCTCATCGCCCCGTACTTAGTGCGCGGCTTTTTGACAGATTTATTGATAACTTTGGCGAGATTTTTCAGGTCCGCGGAGGCGATGGTAGGCGAGCTTAGGCGGGCATATTGGGGCCGGCGATGGCAGGTAAGTAGACACGTTGATAACTAGAGGCCACTATCTCCACTTTCTCTTGAAAATTTAAATATTTTACCATGACCATTCTTGGCCTTGTATATCCATCCTGATATTTAATACTAGAACCGGTTCTATGCTCTCTTTCTACTTGCAATTTACCATTTTGTATTGACATCCCTAGAAAGTTTGGTAAGGTTATAGCTGCGAATGTAATTAAATCATTATATTCATTGCCCTCGGGTAGCCCTACAATACGAATATTACTTCGTCTAGACCTATCTTCTAGGTCTTCAATTTTACTTTGTAGGGTTTTTATTATGTCTGATGTTTCTTTATTGGAAATCTCTTGGGTGTTATAAGCATCCTCCAGGTTCGAGACCCGTGTCTCTACTTCAGACAGACGCTGTGCAAATTGTCTTATTTCTGCTCTAAGGCCACTCATTTCTTTTCTGATTGTTTCAAATTGAGGCATTATCATATTGGCCATTTGGTCAATTAATGTTTGGGAATCATATGTATTACTATATTCATTAACATCTAGTTTTTCAGTGGAACTTTCCTGTAGTGATTTTGCTTTTTTATCTTTTTTTTACTGGCATAGCTGGTGTTCTTGTTTTTACATTTGTAATGTACCTTTCCATGCCCTTTCAAAGTGAGATTGTGTTCTTATATAACACGTATAGATTTAGTGATATATGTGTGTGTTTAGTGAATCTGGGGGGAAGGTACCCCACCTCTTATTACTTATTTTTTTATCTTATCACCTTTCACTGGTATCTTTCACTTCCTTCTCCCATTTTTTTTTTTAAATGTGTTTTTTAAATAAGTGAAAATGTGAACAATACAAAATATATAAAAAGCATCAACAGCCATGAACCTCTAAAATGCTTCCCTATACCTGTTATAGGGTGGCTGTACACAAAAAAAAATAACACTCAAAATTTAAAGTGTAGTTTGACTCTGGGGCTACAGAGTTAACCAGCTACCCAGCAATTTCCTCGTCTTAACTTTTTCAAACTGAAATCATCTAATCTTTTGCTTTTATCTTATTTATCCACATCAAATTATTTTAGTGCCATATATACAGGCACTCACAGAAGTAAATCCCGAAAAACAAAAAAGTTTGGATCAAACCTATTAGCCTATCTTTGCAAACATGAGTAAAACAGAAAAATATAAAATTCCCTCAGCACCCCTAACCTTGAGTTGTATCCTTCTCTATCGCATGCACAGGTATCATTACAGATATTATAACAACCTTAATAAACATTTATAACATATATTTTAAAAATTTTCCCTCCCCTCTGGCAGGACCAAAACAAGCGTAGGTTAACCTTAACCCTATTGAATACAAGGGGATGAAACTGAAAATCCAGAACCCTTTTGTATGAGTTATTACAACCTCCCTGTGAGTGTCATAGGTTTTTGTTCATTATCTGTATATTTCATAGTGTCAGCTCCTCTGGTTTCCAGTCTCTCGACTTGTATGTCCCAGAATTAGACCAGAATCTGTTGCTGGCAGTCACCGTGTCTTGGTAGTATCTTAGTCTTACTATATGTTATTCCATATGGCGGGCACACTATAGACTTTAGCTAAACAAGACAAAAACAACAGGATTGCTGTTCCCTTCACACCGATAAAAAAATATCATATCACATTCCACTTTTTGTATCCTGTAGGCAGATGTTGTTGCACCACATAACCAACCTTTTGAACTCCACCGAGTCTGGCTACTCGAAAAGCTATGTTTAAAGACTATACTTGGTTATATTATCCCTTAAAGCCAGTAAAAAATACAAGGGTAGTGGTCCTTTTTTTTTTTTTCCTTTTAAGGCAGAAACGTTACCAGACATCCATTATCTTTTTCAGGGGATAGAGTCTTTTCTTTTAACATGTAGACAGTCCACTGTGCTTTCTTTTTAGGTGCAACACGCACAAACTAGCTTGGCCCAGTGTATGCAGACAACTGTAGCTATAGTCCAGAATATGTTAGAAAATAACTGGGACTCCCTTCAAGTGCAGTCAAGAAAGAGCAAGTTATATACTTCTCTATGTACATACTTTTTTTTTTTTTTTTTAAGATATCAGCTCTCAGGTTCGCCACCCAAACAACTTTTATACATCCGGGATTTATACCAGTGCCTTTTATCAGCAAGCATACTAATCAAGATACATATGTACCATGTGCCAGGCACATTATACTTACATTTTTGCAGTCCACAATCTTTTTTTCCTCCTTAACTTCAGAGTAGCCCGATGTTTGGAACCTCTGCAGGATGCTGCTCCACTTAAGACACCTCTCCAGTGGTGCGGACACCTGCTGCTGAAGTATTCCTCCAAGTAGTCAGGGCTGGGGATTTTCTCACCCACGGTGCAATATCTTCTACTTTGCCCGTCTAGGCCGCCTCCAGCCACAGGGTTACACACCTGGATGACTGGAAGCCGGGACAGCACCCGTCTGCTGGTATCAGCGCCACCTGATAATAATGGAGATATGGGGGCTGCCGCCTGCAGCCGGATACTACTACTAGAGACAACCACAGAAAACACAGAATTACATACATACACACACCCTCATTGAGACATCCACAGAAAACACACAAAGACATACACACATCCTCATAGAGACACCCACAGAAAACACACGTCACAGAGACATCCACAGAAAGCACAGACATACATACATGCATACACACACACACCCTCACAGAGGCATCCACAGAAAACGGACATACATACATACATACACACACACCCTCACAGAGACATCCACAGAAAACACAGACATATACACCCACCCTCACAGAGGCATCCAGAGAAAATACACAAAGACAAACATACACACACCCTCACAGAGACACCCATAGAAAATGCTCAAAGACATATGCACACACCCTCACAGACATCCACACAAAATGCACAAAGACATACACACCCACCCTCACAGAGAGACCCACAGAAACAAAATACATACACACTCATAGAGACACAAACCAAAGCACAAAGACATAAACACAGAAACTCACAGAAACACTCACAGGAGGAAACATTTATGCACCTTGCATTCCCTAAATCAACAGCGTGTGACATGCATGATAAAAAAATTGCAGAAATTAAGAGATAGCTTTTTAAAGAATCATATTTGTAAATGTGCAAACAAAAATAATTCTGTGAATTCAAAATTGTACATTAATTATCTGGGTAGATGGCTAGATGAAGGAAACGTACTTTTAAAAGGTTGACATATGTTTGTTTGATTTTTCCCCATTTTCCCCAACTAAGAGCACCACTTCAAATATAGTGTACAAATGTTCCCATCTGTCAGCTGTACTTATGGATTTTGAAAATGCTGTACTCTATATGGTCTTGGTGGAACCATAAGCTGTGGTTCTCATACCATTAGATCTGGTTAAATGCAGGATTTAGGCTTGTTGGTATGTATTTCAAAATTAAGTCAGCTTTAGTGTAAACTGAACAGTTTTTAGTTAACCTGTCTCATTTCAAACACGGAGCAATATAAAATAAGTCTGAGACTATAACATGTTATGCAGATGTAAAAATCTTAGATAAAATGCCTCCTTGCATCTGGAAAGTCTTTGCATAAAGGGGCAGTAAACTGTAATTAATATATATATATATATATCTACATATATCTACATATATATATATATATATATATATATATATATATATATATATAAAAATAAAAAATGCATATCTGCCTAAAGGGCAGCTAATATTTGTGTATTGAGGAGGAACAATTTCTTTATGGTTTTAAATATAGAATTTCTACAGCATTGTCAAATAATCATAAATACACTGCTGCTAAAAACAAAACGCCTAGATTTAGAGTTTTGCGGCCAAAGGGGTGTGTTAGCTACGCGTCTTTTTTTTCTAGCGCTGCTTCTAAACAACGCTGGTATTTAGAGTTCTCTGAAGGGCTGCGTTAGGCTCCAAAAAGGGAGCGTACAGGCATATTTACCACCACTTCAACTCTCAATACCAGCGTTGCTTACGGTAGCGGCTAGCTGGAAAAACCTGCTCGTGCACGATTCCCCCATAGGAAACAATGGGGCAGTTTAGGCTGAAAAAAAAAACTAACACCATCAAAAAAGCAGCGTTCAGATCCTAACGCAGCCCCATTGTTTCCTATGGGGAAACACTCTCTAAGTCTGCACCTAACACCCTAACATGAACCCCGAGTCTAAACACCCCTAACCTTACACTTCTTAACCCCTAATCTGTCGCCCCCGCTATCGCTGATACCTGCATTATATTATTAACCCCTAATCTGCCGCTCCGTACACCGCCACAACCTACATTATCCCTATGAACCCCTAATCTACTGCCCCTAACATCGCCGACACCTATATTATATTTATTAACCCCTAATCTGCCCCCCCAATGTCGCCGCTACCTTACCTACACTTATTAATAAATGTAGTAACCCCTAAAGCTAAGTCTAACCCTAACCCTAACACCCCCCTAAATTAAATATAATTTTAATCTAACAAAATAAATTAACCCTTATTAACTAAAGTATTCCTATTTAAAGCTAAATACTTACCTGTAAAATAAACCCTAATATAGCTACAATATAATAAATTTATTTTACAGTCAACTTTGTATTTATTTTAACCAGGTACAATAGCTATTAAATAGTTATTAACTATTTAATAGCTACCTAGTTAAAATAATTACAAAATTACCTGTAAAATAAATCCTAACCTGTTACAATTAAACCACTACACTATCAATAAATTAAGTAAATAAATTAACTACAATTACCTACAATTAAATAAACTAAACTAAATTACAAAAAACAAACAAACACTAAATTACAAAAAATAAAAAAAAGATTACAAGAATTTTAAAAATGTTAACAGCTCTATTACCAGCCCTTAAAAGGGCTTTTTGCGGGGCATGCCCCAAAGTAATCAGCTCTTTTGCCTGTAAAAAACCCCACAATACCACCCCCCAACATTAAAACCCACCACCCACATACCCCTACTCTAACTCAAACCCCCCTTAAATAAACCTAACACTACCCCCCTGAAGATCTCCCTACCTTGAGTCATGTTCACCCAGCCGGGCACCGATGGACCAAAAGAGGACACCTGGAGCAGCAGAAGTCTTCATCCTATCCGGGCAGAAGAGGACATCTGGACCGGCAGACATCTTCATCCACGCGGCATCTTCTATCTTCATCCATCCAGAGCGGAGCCATCTTCTTCCAGCCGATGCAGATCCATTCTTCTTCACCGACACCTACTCGCCGAATGAAGGTTCCTTTAAGTGACGTCATCCAAGATGGCGTCCCTCGAATTCCGATTGGCTGATAGGATTCTATCAGCCAATCGGAATTAAGGTAGGAAAAATCTGATTGGCTGATTGAATCAGCCAATCAGATTCAAGTTCAATCGGATTGGCTGATCCAATCAGCCAATCAGATTGATCTCGCATTCTATTGGCTGATCGGAACAGCCAATAGAATGCGAGCTCAATCTGATTGGCTGATTCAATCAGCCAATCAGATTTTTCCTACCTTAATTCCGATTGGCTGATAGAATCCTATCAGCCAATCGGAATTCGAGGGAAGCCCTCTTTATTATAGTAGCGGCAAGGTCCAGTCAGCAGATTAGGGGTTAATACTTGAAGTTAGGTGGCGGCGACATTGGGGGGGCAGATTAGGGGTAATACTATTTATTATAGGGTTTGTGAGGTGGGAGTGGGGCGGTTTAGGGGTTAATACATTTATTAGAGTAGCGGAGAGGTCCGATCTGCAGATTAACTACTGACTTTTTTCTGCGGCTGGAGTCTTGTCGGTAGAGGGTCTACTGCTCACTTCAGCCAAGACTCTAAATACCGGCGTTAGGAAGATCCCATTGAAAAGATAGGATACGCAATTGACGTAAGGGGATCTGCGGTATGGAAAAGTCACGGCTTGAAAGTGAGCGTTAGACCCTTACCTACACAACTCTAAATACCAGCCGGCGCCCAAAACCAGCGTTAGGACCCCTTAACGCTGCTTTTGACGGCTACCGCAGAACTCTAAATCTAGGCGAATGTGTTTTTATGGACCCCTGGCCCCACCATACAACTACTACCACACTGAAGTTGCAATCCAAAATTGCACAAAGAAATAAAAAACATTTGCTAAGTAAGTCCTACCTCCTCTGCAAATGAAAGTGATCTGTCGTCTGACTCAGGCACACACTGTACAAACAAAGTGCCAAGTCTGTCTCACACTGTGCATAGTGGTTTAGTGCACACTCAGAAATTCTCTCAAATGCTAATACTTTACTCCTTGTAATAACATTTCCCATGCTCAATTTGCACTCTGCTGTAGTACCCACTGGTGGCTGCCAAAATGTTTTTTTTTTTTTTTTAATTCTTGCCTCATGGGGGCCCCCTGGCCCATTGGGCCCCTGACAGGAGTCACCCCTGTCACCCCCTGATGGTGGCCCTGCCTGTACCCATCCTGTATTTATGGATACAGGGTGACATGGACACAAGTTATGAAAGTGCATGGGGTGTCCAGCATATAAAATTCCACATTTCCATGCAGTGTCCTTAAGCTCATGTACCTCCAGCCCAAAGAATGTTCCATAACAGGCCTTAAGATCTTGATGACTCACGTCACACCAAGTCATACAGGAATATATAGAAATACCGAGTCATACAGGAATATATAGAAATACCAAGTCATTTATAACCTTGATATCCCTATAGTCAGTATATTTATGGTAATACAGGAATATATAGAAATACAGAGCCATACAGGAATATATAGAAATACCAAGTCATTTATGCCTTTGATATACCTATAGTCAGTATATTTATGTTAATACAGAAATATATAGAAATACTGAGTCATACAGGAATATATAGAAATACAGAGCCATACAGGAATATATAGAAATACAGAGTCATACAGGAATATATAGAAATACTGAGTCCTTTATGACCTTGATATCCCTATAGTCAGTATATTTATGTTAATACAGAAATATATAGAAATACAGAGCCATACAGGAATATATAGTAATACCGAGTCATTTATCACCTTGATATCCCTATAGTCAGTATATTTATGTTAATACAGGAATATATAGAAATACTCAGTTATAGTTTCCAGTTCTGCTCAGTTTGAGACTTGATGATTGCACAGTTTATAATAAATGGCTCAGATAGTTCATTGTCCGACTACAACACCTGTTTAAACTTCTAGTGCCAGGAGGGTCAGCTGCACGTTATTCATTCGAGGTCAATACGTTGAGTACAATTGGACTAGGTTATAATAACAGCCATCAGTTACAGCCATCAGTTATCACTTGTCACTGGGGCCCTTTGGGAAGGAAACAATATAAGAACAATATTACTGCATGATTATTTTTTATACAGTTTTACTTTTAGTTACTAAGGCTAGTTTTTATTTTCCTTTATAAATATGAGCAGTAGCCCCACTAATAATAGCTTATTTATAAGTAAACACTTGACGTGCTAATATCTTTGTAAAATGAATTTAACCCTTTAACTGTCCTTTCCATTCCTTTGGATTTTTAGGTGAAGATAACATTTAAGCCCTACTGTAAGTAATTTTTAGAGAGAATCCCATACATATTTTATACAGGTACAAATCCCCAAATCTGGAGTTCCAAAATCTAATCTTATTCTGAAATCCAAAGTTTTTCATTTATATATTTTTTTTTAAATAAAATTATCAAAAATTACTATTTTCCCTGCCTGAAAGTCACAACCTTTTCTCCCTGTTTCTTTATTTTTTGTGTTCTAAGATGCAAATAATAATAGTTATTTAAAATGACAAATATTACCTTTCTGATTACAGTACTGTATTATCTTTCTGAGGGTACTATGTATACAAAGTAATAAACATGACATAAAACTACCTTTAGGTTACATGCATAGACTGTATTATGACAAGTAAATATTGCCTTAAAGGGACACTGAACCCAATTTTTTTTATTTTTTGATTCAGATAGAGCATGCAATTGTAAGCAACTTTGTAATTTACGCTTATTAGCAAATGTTCTCCATTCTCTTGGTATCTTTTTTTGAAAAGCAAGAATGTAAGCTTAAATGCCGGCCCATTTTGGTGCTCAACCTGGGTTGTTCTTGCTGATTGGTGGATAAATTCATCCACCAATAAACAAGTGCTGTCCAAGGTTCTGGACTTTCTTTTTCAAATAAAAATAGCAAGAGAAAGGAGAAAAAATTATAATAGAAGTAAATTAGAAAGTTGCTTAAAATTGCATGCTCATCACAAAAGAAAAAAAAATGGGTTCAGTGTCCCTTTAATGACATAACATGTTGTTTACGCTTGGTCTCATCCCCTCCTCCAACTTCCCATTTTATAGATACAAATATTAAAAAATTCAAACCTTTTCCGGTCCCAAGTAGTTTGGAGTTGGATAAAGGGTTTTCTACCTGTATTGTGTTTTTCAGCAGACCCAGCAGATTCGCACTATACTGTTGTATGTACATCATGACACGTGAGAACACTGCAACAAAATCTTTATTAAAAATGTATATTTTTATTAAAACATTAATGAACAAGGTTGTAAAAATAGTGTGTGTGTGTTTTTCTAAACTCTGTAGTAAAAAGAAAAAGGGGTTATCAACATATAAAAAGACCCTTTGGGTATATGTATATAACTTTAATCTGCACATAGGGGCTCCCAGAAGCCTCCACTCAAACAAATGTAAAATTATTAAAGGGACATACCAGCCAAGATTGGAATTCACATGGATGCATTTCAGTTTTGAATAAAAGCATTTTTGTAATATATATGTATTCGTCAAAATGCTTCTAATAAAAGCTATAGCTGTTTTAAAGGCAAATTTAATGAAGGTAAAGTTCGCTATACCGTATTATCCAGGTATAAAGGTCTACATAAATGAATGGTACTTTCATTCATCATTTTTTTTTTAATTTTATTTATAAAGTCTGTTTTCACCGTTTTTATTTACCTTTTTTCAATCCGTAAATGAAACCTGGTGTTTTTTTTTTTCCTTTCAGGTGACGTTTTTACAGCATCCAATTGAAATTCTGGCTGTTAGGCGGCCGCCATTCTATGTCATCCATCTATCGGATGATCTGCGCATGCGTTCCCAATAATTTCTTGGACTATGAAGACAAGTGTGCTGCCATTTCATGCATGCTTATTGCTATTGTTTTTGTTACTGAGGGTGAGGGGTGGGGTGTATGAAATTTGGCAATACAGAATATCTGATTACCGCATATTTATTGGTTACACGTGAACGCGCTTTTGAGACACGTATAGCGCGGGTAGGACTGTTCTATACGTCAGACGGACAGAAATAAGGAAATGGCTGATGGGAGGAGTCAGTAACGGCACGGTAGGGAAATATAAAACATCTTTATTAGATAAATAGAAATTTTTTTTCAAAAAAGAAGTTAGCAATTAGATAGTTTAAAATGTCACTAATGGATTAGAGTATAGAGATAGTGAAAACTTTACCTTCACTTTAAGAGGCCTATTTATCAAAGCGTCAACTATCTTGCATTCATGGGCGTCAATACGCACGCCAAACATCGGCAAACATTGCGGCCGCGGATCTCAATAAGATCTTCATATTTATGAAAAAGCCATCAAAAACACACGTGTCAAGTACGGTGCAAAGAGCATTGGACTGGTGTTAACTAACAGTCATCAATGTTGCGACTATTCAGGCTTTTCCCAGCTTTATTTATACCATTTCATTACTGTCCACGAACAAGCACATTTCTCTTTAGCACATTATTGTATAGCAACATATTTGGTGCAAAGTGGAGAGTGAATTATTAGAATTCCTTTTAATATTGGACATACTTATTTTAGTATGTATACACACACACATATATATATATATATATATATATATATATATATATATTTTATATATATATATATATTTATATATATATATATATATATATATGTGTGTGTGTACATGTATGTATATATATATATATATATATATTTTTATATATATATATATATATGTGTGTGTGTGTGTGTGTGTGTGTGTGTGTGTTATGTCAGAAATCTTTTGCAAACATATTTACATGTCCCGAAGATAACATGTAATCAGCGTATCATATGTATTTATTTGAAATCTATGGATATTTTAAAGGGATAGGAAAGTAAAAATTTAAGTTGCACTAGTGGGAGCTAGCTGCTAATTGGTGACTGCACACATTTGTCTCTTGTGATTGGCTAAATAGATGTGTTCAGCTAGCTGCCAGTAGTGCAATGCAGTTCTTTCAGCAAAGGATAACAAGAGAATGAAGCAAATTTGATAATAGAAGTAAATTGGAAAGTTGTTTAAAATTGTATGCTCTATCCAAATCATGAAATAATATTTTGGGGTTTCCTGTCCCTTTAAGAACTGGGCCAGGTTTCTCTCTTCACCTGTCTAACCCCTCCTGATTGTAATCTATTATTAAAAAACACCCTTTCACAGGTGTTATAAAATTCGGCTGGCATATAAGATGACATTTCTTACTGAAAAAGAAATTCAAGAGAAGGAAGAAATATACTGAAAATAGCATGACAGTAAAGAGGTGATTTTAATTTATGCTGTATATGAATCATGACAGTTTAATGTTAGGTGGGCTATCCCTTTGAGCTATCAGCTTAAAGGGACAGTGTACTGTAAAATAGTTTTTCCCTTAATGTGTTTACAATTGCTTTTTTTACCAACTGCAGAGTAAAAAATGTATGAAAATTACATTTTTAAGGCTTATTTGTGTATATTAAAGCTCTGATTTTTTGTTTTGAAGCCACAACCTAATAAAATGGGTTGAGCTTGTAGATATAATCAGATGTCATTACTATATCACATTGTGTTTATATAACTGCTTCTTTATCTTATATCTGTCCTTAAAACAATCACCAGTACTTTGAGAGAACAATGGAAAATCAACATTGTATTACCTTATCTCTGCTATATCGCACTGAGAGTGAAATTTCTTCTGCTGGCTGTGTTTACAAAGCTTATCTATAGCTGGTACGCGCGGCCACAAACTTTCAGAATAGGTGGGGATACCACATGCTACTTGTAAACAATTTAATACACTCCAGCAGGTAAAGTGGATCATTGGGAACAAATTAAAGGGGAGAAAAATTTTGAGTAAACTGTCCCTTTAAGATTATATTGAATCAAACATCAATTCAAATTTTAAATTCCTTATCTATATATTACACTGTGTGGCCTAATGTCAGCATCAATGTTTATCTTTAATACTAATTTCACATATACATACTTCCAAAGTATAATACACAATGTAACAAATGGCACTTACAAGTTCTGATGAGTGATCAATGACACAAGTATTGAGTAATTTGATTCGTTAATGATAGTTTATAATGTATATTTGAATCAGATTGGCTGATGTCATAAATCATGTGATTATGCATATTCCAATCAAAAGTGGTGGAAAAATTCACTAGTGTGTGGGTTATTTAGGAGTTTGTGTCATAATTGGTGCGAAAAGTGTTGCGTCAAATATGGCGCGAATTGGAGAGTGGAACTTGAATTACATGGCTTAAACATGGTGCACATAGATTTTTCCAACAAATAAAAAGGAAGATACCTATCGGCGAGATTACTAGTCTTGCGTTAGGGTTAAAAAGCAGTGTTGAGAGGTCCCAACGCTGCTTTTTAATGCCCGCTGGTATTACGAGTCTGGCAGGTACAGGTGTACCGCTCATTTTTCTTCCGCGACTCGAGCTTACCGCAAATCCCCTTACGTAAATTGCGTATCCTATCTTTTTAATGGGATTTGCCTAACACCGGTATTACGAGTCTTGGAAGAAGTGAGCGGTAGACCCTCTCCTGTCAAGACTCCTACCGCATTTAAAAGTCAGTAGTTAAGAGTTTTATGGGCTAACGCCGTAACATAAAACCTTAACTAAAGTGATAAAAGTGCACTAACACCCATAAACTAACTATTAACCCCTAAACCGAGCCCCCCCCCCCCACATCGGAAACACTTAAATAATGTTTTTAACCCCTAATCTGCTGACCGGACATCGCCGCCACTTTAATAAATATATTAACCCCTAAACCGCCGCACTCCCGCCTCGCAAACACTAGTTAAATTTTATTTACCCCTAATCTGCCGTCCCTAACATCGCCGACACCTACCTACATTTATTAACCCCTAATCTGCCGCCCCCAACGTCGCTGCTACTATATTAAATTTATAACCCCTAAAACTAAGTCTAAACCTAACCCTAATAACCCCCTAACTTAAATATAATTTAAAATAATCTAAAAAAAATTACTACAATTAACTAAATTATTCCTATTTAAAACTAAATACTTACCTGTAAAATAAACCCTAAGATAGCTACAATATAACTAATAGTTACATTTGTATCTATCTTAGGGTTTATATTTATTTTACAGGCAACTTTGTATTTATTTTAACTAGGTACAATAGTTATTAAATAGTTATTAACTATTTAATAACTTCCTAGTTAAAATAAAGACAAATATACCTGTAAAATAAATCCCAACCTAAGTTACAATTACACCTAACACTACACTATCATTAAATAAATTACCTAAACTAACTACAATTAAATACAATTAAATGAAATAAACTAAAGTACAAAAAACCCACTAAATTACAGAAAATAAAAAAATAATTACAAGAATTTTAAACTAATTACATCTAATCTAATCCCCCTAATAAAATAAAAAAGCCCCCCAAAATAATAAAATTCCCTACCCTATACTAAATTACAAATAGCCCTTAAAAGGGCTTCTTGCAGTGCATTGCCCCAAAGTAATCAGCTCTTTTACCTGTAAAATAAAAAAAGACAATACACCCCCAACATTAAAACCCCCCACCCACACACCCAACCCTACTCTAAAACCCACCCAATCCCCCCTTAATAAAACCTAACACTACCCCCTTGAAGATCACCCTACCTTGAGCCGTCTTCACCCAGCTGGGCACAAGTGGTCCTCCATAGGGGCAGAAGTCTTCATCCGATCCGGGCAGAAGAGGACCTCCAGACGAGCACAAGTCTTCATCCAGGCGGCATCTTCTATCTTCATCCATCCGGAGTGGAGCGGGTCCATCTTGAAGCCAGCCGACGTGGAGCATCCTCTTCTTCCGACGACTCCCGACGAATGAAGGTTCCTTTAAATGATGTCATCCAAGATGGCGTCCCTTGAATTCCAATTGGCTGCTAGGATTCTATCAGCCAATCGGAATTAAGGTACAAAAAATCCTATTGGCTGATTGGATCAGCCAATAGGTTTGAAGTTCAATCCTATTGGCTGATCCAATCAGCCAATAGGATTGAGCTTGTATTCTATTGGCTGTTCCAATCAGCCAATAGAATGCAAGCTCAATTCTATTGGCTGATTGCATCAGTCAATAGGATTTTTCCTACCTTAATTCCGATTGGCTGATAGAATCCTATCAGCCAATCGGAATTCAAGGGACGCCATCTTGGATTACGTCATTTAAAGGAACCTTCATTCATCGGGAGTCGTTGGAAGAAGAGGATGCTCCTCTGTTAGGTGTAATTATAACTTAGGTTAGGATTTATTTTACAGATATATTTGTCTTTATTTTAACTAGGAAGTTATTAAATAGTTAATAACTATTTAATAGCTATTGTACCTAGTTAAAATAAATACAAACTTGCCTGTAAAATAAATATAAACCCTAAAATAGATACAAATGTAACTATTAGTTATAGTGTAGCTATCTTAGGGCTTATTTTACAGGTAAGTATTAAGTTTTAAATAGGAATAATTTAGTTAAAAGCCGCTCTTACCAAACATCTAAATAAATATCAATCCAAGATAACTCAGAAAAAAATCTTCATTTTTATCACGCGAAATTGCACTCTCCCACAATAGACCCAGACAACTGTTTCGCACAGTAGAAAGGCTCTGCAAACCAACATGCATGCTTAGCCCCACCAACTTTTCTCAGGATAAATGTGAAGCATTTGTAAACTTCTTCAGAGACAAGATTTCCTCAATCCGAACCGCAATCACAGCAGGCCAAACAGTTACACACCAGAACCACTACAATGGAATGCCAGATTGCCCCAGTTTATGGTCCACTTTTACAAATGTGGATATAAAAGGAGTTAAAAACACCATACAAAAGTTGCACCCTACTACGTGTGACTTAGACCCTGCTCCAACTCAGCTCATATCTGGATGCATTGAAACACTCCCCCCAGTCCTCACAAAAATAGTGCAGTGTTCACTAAAAACAGGAGACTTCCCAGATCCTCTAAAAGAAGCTGTGGTAAAACCACTCCTAAAGAAACCTTTATTAGACCCAGACTGCATGACTAATTACAGACCAGTATCCAACCTCCCATTTCTGGGGAAAATAATTGAAAAAGTAGTGGCAACTCAACTGGAAGCACATCTATCACGCCTAAACATATTTGATCCTTTCCAGTCAGGCTTCAGATGCCGCCACAGCACTGAAACAGCGCTAGTCAGAGTGCTAAATGATCTCCTCATTGCAAGAGACAAAGGTGATTACTCCATTCTAATCCTCCTGGATCTCTCAGCTGCATTTGACACCATTGATCATAGGATTCTAATAGAGCACTTGCAGTACATCTGCGGTCTAGGAGGCACAGTCCTTAACTGGTTTAAATCTTTCCTCGCTGGTAGATCACAGAGAGTAATATAAGGATCAAGCTCATCAACACCAACAGAACTGGCCTGCGGAGTTCCACAAGGATCTATCCTGTCTACAATGCTATTCGCAATTTACTTACTACCACTGAGGGACATCATTAACTGACATGGCCTAAGGTATCATTGTTACGCTGATGACACACAATTCTACTTCTCCTTTGCTCCAGATACTACAGACACAGCATGCCGCATAAACAGTTGCTTAACAGACCTCATAGAATGGATGAATGCTAGCTGTCTCAAAGTGAACCCGGACAAAACAGAGTTACTCTTGGTGAGGGGACCCGGGCATCAAAAATATCCCACGATCACCCAACTGGCCTGGAGCTTGGAGGCTCTGAACTCGTTAGTTCAGCAAAGGTACGAAACCTCGGAGTGCTGATTGACGCTGGACTATCTTTTAAACAGCAGATTTCCTCTGTAATAAAATCTGCCTACTTTCATCTGAAAAACATAGCCAGGATACAACACTTAATTCCACTGGATGATATGCCAACATTAATCCATGCATTTGTATCCTCTAGGCTAGATTACTGCAATGCACTTTACTTGGGCCTCCCAAAAAAAGAACACCATCGCCTTCAGACAGTACAAAACGCAGCAGCTAGACTATTGACCAATCAAACTCGCTCCTGCCACATAACACCTGTTCTCCTCTCCCTGCATTGGCTTCCAATTAAATGGCGAACATATTTTAAAATTGGCCTGTTGACCTTCAAAGCCTTAAACAACCAAGGCCCACAGTACCTGAATGTGCTCCTGACACCCTACATCCCATCCCGTTCACTTAGGTCAGCCAACACATCCCTCCTCTCAGTGCCAAGAATAAGGACAAACTCAGGCTCCAGAGCATTCGGCCACGCTGCCCCTACATTCTGGAACTCTTTACCGTGCGCAATTACAGACTTTTTAAAAAAAGCTAAAGACCCACCTCTTCCATCAGGCATTCAGTCCGCTTATCTGACCTTCAGAAACTCCTAACTTTTATGTCTTATGTTGGTATATTTGTAAAGTGCTTTGAGTCTCACAGGGAGAAAAGCGCTATATAAATCGCAAATTATTATTATTATTATTATAATTTTATTTTGTTTTATTTAAATTATATTTAAGTTAGGGGGGTGTTAGACTTAGGTTTAGGGGTTAAAACATTTAATATAGTAGCAGCGACAATGGGGGCGGCAGATTAGGGGTTAATAATTGTAGGTAGGTTGGTGGGCAGATTAGGGGTTAATAACTATAATGTAGGTGGCGGCGATGTTGGGGGCAGCAGATTAGGGGTTCATAAGTATAAAGTAGGTGGCGGCGGTGTCCAGAGTGGCAGATTAGGGGTTAAAAATATAATGTAGGTGGCGACGATGTCAAGGGTGGTAGATTAGGAGTTAATAAGTACTGAAAGAACAAAGAAAAGGACAGGCGCAGCCTGACTGAAGTGAGGTATAATTTATTAAACGGTAAGTGCGCTAAGACACAATTGTTCCACAATCCAAGGGTATAATCCAACGTTAAGAGTCCACCTCAGCCGTAACTGTTAACCAAGTGTGGTAGTGTTAGCTGGAGAACACCTTCACATGTGTTAGGAGTGGAAAGTTTAAATGTGCAGATAGTCATAGAACATAAGTCTCTACAAGTTTCGTCTGGGATCGCCCAGACTTTTTCAAGAGTGATTGCATTGAGTGCTCCAACCGGCTTTTAAAGGAGCCAATGCAAGTAAAGTTCAAATGTCAGCCAATAAGGTACCACATATGCTGATACCTGCAGTGGCATACCTGTCGATGTTACAAGGCTACATTGAAAAACTTAATGTACAAAATTCTAAAATAATTAATATGATTGAGACATTAAAAACATTAAAAAACAACCATTCAATCTGTGCATGCAGAATTAATATCTAATCTAAAAAGCAAAATACTGAATCCTAGTGCCAACAGCGACATGTCTATAACTTTTGCAAGGCTATATTGAAGAGCATAACAGACATAATAATTAATACAATATTACATGTGAATGAAACATTGAAAACAGTGATTAAATTCATATAAAAAATTAATACTTAAGAAGTGCATTATTAAAAAGAAATCTAATAAAAAATCTGATAAAAAGTCTGATAAAACACTGCTAATAATATCTGATGGAACAGCATATTCATAATGAAGCTATTTAGCCTAACTTCCGAACTGACATCTGTATTCACTAATATAAATAATACTAAAAAATCTAATATATATTAGTATAAAAAATTCTGATAGGTGTTAAAATGAAAACATTCAAGAAATCTACATGAATGCCTGCAAATCCAGTTCTAAATTGAGACCTGCTGGATGCATGGCGCTCTCAACATCATCAACGACGTTCCAGAACCGTAAGCACCAAATACTGGCTTTGCTTGCTTAGGGGTTAATAAGTGTAAGATTAGGGGTGTTTAGACTCGGGGTTCATGTTAGGGTGTTAGGTGTAGACATGTAGGGGTCGATCCGATAAAAATCGTCGCCCGCAAAAGTCGGCGACGCCAATATTTGCACGGGTTTGGTATCCTATATACGGCGTAACCTAGAAGTTACGCGCGTATATTTCTGCCGTTGCCCGTAGTTTTTTGGGCCATAGGCAGGTATACCATACCTGCGCAATTTGGTATCCAATATACAGCGTAAGGACTTACGTGGCGAAAATGGAGAAATCTTACTCCATTTTCACCTCGCCACAAAAAGCAGCCGTAAGAAGCCTTACGCTGACTATTGGAGCCCCGTAACTCCCTAAACTGGCTGCTAAATAAACCTAACACCTAACGCATGCGCAATGTCTATCTCCCTGTCAACCGCGATCTGCTAAATAAAACCTAACACCTAACGCATGCGCAATGTCTATCTCCCTGTCAACCGCGATCCCCCGCCGTAATCCCTAATAAAGTATTTAACCCCTAAACCGCCGCCATCTACATAAACTAACCCCCTACTGTGAGCCCCTAAAACCACCACCATCTAACTGATCTATCCCCTAATGTGAACCCCTAAAACCGCCACCATCTAACTGATCTATCCTATAATGTGAACCCCTTACACCGCCGCCATCTATATTAAAATTATTAACCCCTAATTTAATCTACCTACCCCGCCGCCAGCTATATTATCTATATTAACCCTAAGTATATTATAGTTAATATAGTTATTACAATATATATATTAACTATATTAACCCTAATTATATTAGGGTTAATATAGTTAATATAGTTACTATAGTATTTATATTAACTATATTAACTCTATCTAACCCTAACACCCCTAACTAAATTCTTAATAAATAAATCTAATTCATATTATAAACTAAAATATTCCTATTTAAATCTAAATACTTACCTATAAAATAAACTCTAAGATAGCTACAATGTAATTAATAATTACATTATAGCTATGTTAGGGTTTATATTTATTTTACAGGTAAATTGTTAATTATTTTAACTAGGTATAATAGCTATTAAATAGTTATTAACTATTTAATAGCTACCTAGTTAAAATAATTACCCAATTACCTGTAAAATAAATCCTAACCTAAGTTACAAATACACCTACACTATCAATAAATTAAAGAAACTACAAATATCTATCTAAAAATACAATTAAATAAACTAAACTAAATTACAAAAAAAAAAAAAACACTAAATTACAAAAAATAAAAAAAAAGATTACAAGATTTTTAAGCTAATTACACCTATTCTAAGCCCCCTAATAAAATAATAAAGCCCCCCAAAATAAAAAAAATTCCCTACCCTATTCTAAATTAAAAAAAGTTCAAAGCTCTTTTACCTTACCAGCCCTTAAAAGGGCCTTTTGTGGGGGCATTCCCCAAAGAAAACTGCTCTTTTGCCTGCAAAAAAACACACAATACCACCCCCCAACATTACAACCCACCACCCACATACCCCTAATCTAACCCAAACCCCCCTTAAATAAACCTAACACTACCCCCATGAAGATCTCCCTACCTTGTATTCACCCAGCCGGGCCGAACTCCTCATCCGATCCGGGCGATGTGTTCCAGCAAGCGGCAGTGAAGTCTTCTTCCATCCGGGCGATGTGTTCCAGCAAGTGGCAGAGAGTCTTCTTCCATCGGCGATGTCTTCAAGCAAATCGTCATCTTCAATCTTCTTTCTTCGCTCCTCCGCCGCGGAGCATCCTTCCGGCACGACGACTTCCCGACGAATGAAGTTCCTTTAAATGACGTCATCCAAGATGGCGTCCGTCGAATTCCGATTGGCTGATAGGATTCTATCAGCCAATCGGAATTAAGGTAGAAAAATCTGATTGGCTGATTGAATCAGCCAATCAGATTCAAGTTCAATCCGATTGGCTGAACCAATCAGCCAATCGGATTGAACTTGAATCTGATTGGCTGATTCAATCAGCCAATCAGATTTTTCTACCTTAATTCCGATTGGCTGATAGAATCCTATCAGCCAATTGGAATTCGACGGACGCCATCTTGGATGACGTCATTTAAAGGAACTTCATTCGTTGGGAAGTCGTCGTGCCGGAAGGATGCTCGCGGCGGAGGAGCGAAGAAAGAAGATTGAAGATGCCGATTTGCTTGAAGACATCGCCGATGGAAGAAGACTCTCTGCCACTTGCTGGAACACATCGCCCGGATGGAAGAAGACTTCACTGCCGCTTGCTGGAACACATCGCCCGGATCGGATGAGGAGTTCGGCCCGGCTGGGTGAATACAAGGTAGGGAGATCTTCATGGGGGTAGTGTTAGGTTTATTTAAGGGGGGTTTGGGTTAGATTAGGGGTATGTGGGTGGTGGGTTGTAATGTTGGGGGGTGGTATTGTGGTTTTTTTTGCAGGCAAAAGAGCAGTTTTCTTTGGGGCATGCCCCCACAAAAGGCCCTTTTAAGGGCTGGTAAGGTAAAAGAGCTTTGAACTTTTTTTAATTTAGAATAGGGTAGGGAATTTATTTATTTTGGGGGGCTTTATTATTTTATTAGGGGGATTAGAATAGGTGTAATTAGCTTAAAAATCTTGTAATCTTTTTTTTATTTTTTGTAATTTAGTGTTTGTTTTTTTGTAATTTAGTTTAGTTTATTTAATTGTATTTTTAGATAGATATTTGTAGTTTCTTTAATTTATTGATAGTGTAGGTGTATTTGTAACTTAGGTTAGGATTTATTTTACAGGTAATTGGGTAATTATTTTAACTAGGTAGCTATTAAATAGTTAATTATACCTAGTTAAAATAATTAACAATTTACCTGTAAAATAAATATAAACCCTAACATAGCTATAATGTAATTATTAATTATATTGTAGCTATCTTAGGGTTTATTTTATAGGTAAGTATTTAGACTTAAATAGTAATATTAATATTAGATTTATTTTAATAAGAGTTTAGTTAGGGACGTTAGAGTTAGATAGGTTTGTTATACTTAATATATATATATTTATATATATATATATATTAATAACGATATTAACTATATTAACCCTAATATAATTAGGGTTAATATAGTTAAGATATATAATATAATAGTTATATTAACTATATTAACCCTAATATAATTAGGGTTAATATAGTTAATATAGCTGGCGGCGGTGTAGGGGGATTAGATTAGGGGTTAATAATTTTAAAATAGATAACGGCGGGGTAGGGGCTCACTTTAGGGGGTTATAGATTTAATATAGCTGGCGGCGGTTTAGGGGTTAATAACTTTATTAGGTTGCGGCGGGGTTTGGGAGTGGCGGTTTAGGGGTTAATACATATTTTATTGTTAGGATAGTGAGGGGGGATAGCGGATAGAGGGTTAGACGTGTCTGGCTATGTTAGGGAGGCGTGTTAGACAGTGCGGGTGATTTAGACTTTAGTCAGGTTTTGTAGGCGCCGGCAGATTCTAACGTGCCGTAAGTCACTGGCGACGCCAGAAATTTGTACTTGCGCAGATTTCTGGACATCGCTGGTTTGTCAGACTTACGGCACTTTAGCATCTGACGACGCCATATATGGGATAGCTCAAGTTGCGAGCTGAAACTGCGGGCAACGCGGGTTCCCTCGCTTGCGCCGCAAACTACGATCTATATCGGATCGCGCCCAAAATGTATTTTCCAATAGGAATCAATGGGGCTGCGTTAGGAGCTGAACGCTGCTTTTTTGCAGATGTTAGACTTTTTTTCAGCCGAATCAGCCCCATTAATTCCTATGGGGAAATCGTGCACGAGCATGTTTAGCCAGCTCACCGCTACCGTAAGCAGCGCTGGTATTGAGGTGAGATATGGAGCTAAATTTTGCTCTACGCTCACCTTTTTGCGGCTAACACCGGGTTTAAAAAGACCTGTAATACCAGCGTTGTCTTAATTAAGCTGTGAAAAAAAAACTGCTCGTTAGCAACGCACCCCTGTTACCGCAAAACTCGTAATCTCTGTGTATATTATTTTGTGTATTTAGTTCATTTGTATCTCTATATCTATTAGTGCGACAAGTTTGAGGCAAAACTTTGCTCCAAATATGTAGAAATAATATTGTCCCCTTGCTTTGTAATGAGAGACAAAGTTGTAACATAAAACATAAGTAGTAATGTATTTTTCATTTTTATCCCTATATCTACTAGTGCACCAAATGTGGAGCAATAATATTGTTTGATTTAGAAAGGGTATACAATTTTAATAAAGTTTCTAATTTACTTTTATTATGTAATATACTTTATTCTCTTGCAGCATCGAACATAAACTTTCTGTGTTTTCAGATTCCCATTGAGTTCTATGGCATCCGCGACCTGAAGGGTGGCGGATTGAAAACCAGGTACGCTGAGTCAGAAAAGACGTGAGTATAACTGTAGAAATTTTGATAAATTCATGAGAGCTTCAAATAGTGTCAAATAGCAGTGCGAATGAACACGAATCCGCTCGAATTCCACAGGTTTTCAACTCGCATCGATGTGCGTCGGATTGAGATCGTGGGATCGTATGTTACTCACAAATTTCAACATTTGCTGATCTTGACACTTTGATAACTACGGTGGATCAATCTCGTGACAAATACGACGCAGAATTCCAGCGTATTTTCAGTTGACACTTTGATAAAAATCCCCCTAAGTATGCACCTGTACCAACATTTTAAACACAGCACTTGCTCAGAGAGCCTAACATGCTTGTACCATCTGGTAATGACTCAATGGGGCCTATCTATCAAGCTCCCAGTGGAGCTTGAAGGCCCGTGTTTCTGGCGAGTCTTCAGACTCGCCAGAAACAGCAGTTATGAAGCAGTGGCCTAAAGACCGCTGCTCCATAACCCTTTCCGCCTGCTCTGAGCAGGCGGACAGGAATCACCACAATTCAACCCAATCGAGTACGATCGGGTTGATTGACACCCCCCTGCTGGCGGCCCATTGGCTGCGAGTCTGCAGTGGGCGGCATTGAACCAGCAGCTCTTGTGAGCTGCTGGTGCAATGCTGAATACGGAGGGCGTATTGCTCTTGCATTCAGTGATGTCTGTCGGACCTGATCCGCACTGTCGGATCAGGTCCGACAGACATTTGTTAAATTGGCCTCATAGTGTTAATTGCTGACTTGATACAAGCCCCACTGGCGTTCTAAACAGCTGCAGTATTAAAAATGCTGGTGCACTGAGAATATTTAGCGATGCTTCACATGCACGTGCAGAGAAAAATGTTAACACTAAAACAGTGATAACTTTAACTAGAAGCATTTTTTCCAATACATGTTGTGATGAGAGCAGGAAGTGACGTCACTATTTGTGGGCGGGGCTTAGGTCCGGCGGTTGTATGTGTCACAGTTAGTTAGTGAAATCAACCTGACTAGATGTATGTTTCTATGCTCTGTAATAAAATAGAGTTGTACCATCATTGCTGTGTCCTGCATATGTCCTGCATCTCATGACATGGTGTCAGAAGTTTTTGCCTGCGCTTCTGTTCCTGATCGATGACGATGTCAAAGTTTACCCCACCTGAGCCTTTTGACTTCTCTCAGCCTGCAGCTTGGCCCACATGGCGTCAGCGGTTTCAGCGCTTCAGGATTGCTTCCAAACTGAACAAGGAGAGTGGTGAAGTACAAGTTAATTCTCTTTTATACTCTATGGGGAAAGATGTGGAGCCAGTGTTCAATGCTTTTACTTTCCAAGAAGGGGAAGAACTTGACTTTGAAATAGTTATGGATAAACTCAGTGCCCACTTTGTGCCCAAAAGAAATGTGATTCATGAGAGAGCTTGTTTTCACAAACGTAATCAGCGTGTGGGAGAATTTGTGGAGTCATTTGTGCGCAGCCTGTATGAACTAGCTGAATTCTGTGAGTTTGGTGTTGCTAAAGAAGAGCAAATCAGAGACAGAATAGTAATAGGAATTGCAGATGCTGAAGTCTCACTGAAGCTGCAGTTAGAGCCTGATTTAACATTAGATGGGGCTATTAGGATGGCCCGCCAGAGTGAACTGGTGAAAAAGCAAAGTGCTGATCTGAGGTCTGAGAGTATTGTGGATGAAGTGCAACAGTTCAGGAAAACTGCTAGTGAAAGGCACTGTGTGAGCGTTAGATCTAAAGTAACGGATAGACCTAGAAGTGGATGGGCGCAGCATGCCCGATGCACATGGTGCAACCGTGCCCATGATCAGAGTGCTATATGCCCGGCCAGAGATAAAAGATGCAGAAAATGTACCAGAATGGGCCATTTTGAAGTGGTGTGTAAAACTGAATACATTAAGGAGATGCAGGTGGATAGTGACCAAGAGGGTCAGGAAGTGTCTTTTGTGGAGTCTGTTGTGGAACGACCAAGCTCAGAGGAAGATTGGAAGGTTACTTTTACTGTAATGGGAGCCAAAGTTGATTTTAAGATTGACACAGGAGCAGATATCACTGTAATGTCTTTTGCTGCATTTATGAAACTGCCTCGACAGCCCCAGCTGGTGAAGGTTACTACTAATGTCCATAGTCCTGGTGGCCGCATTGATTGTGCAGGGAAATTTCTTGCCAGCTGTGAGTACAAGCAAAGGAAATTCACTATATGGGTGCATGTGATTTGAGGTCAGTGTGTTAGCAATTTATTAATCAGAAAAGCAGCCTATGACTTGGGCCTAGTGGCCAGAGTGAATGAGATCTCTGAAGATATGTTTGGCGAATTGGGCCTACTGAATTGCAAGCCAGTCCGTATAGCACTTAAAAGTGACGCAGTCCCATACAGTATTTCTACTCCCCGTAGAATTTCGTTCCCGCTCATGCCTCAAGTGGAGAAGGAGCTTATGCGCATGAAGTCTATGGGGGTTATTGAAGAGGTTGTTGAAGCAACTGATTGGTGTGTCCCCATTGTTCCTGTTGCAACGAAAAACGAAAAGGTGCGCATTTGTATGGACCTGAAAAGGTTGAATGAGGCAGTGAAGAGAGAGAGATTTGTGCTGCCGACATTAGAAGATATAGCTCCAAAGTTGGCTGGGGCAAAGTCCTTTTCTACATTGGACGCTTCTAGCGGCTTTTGGCAGATCCCCCTAGATCCAAAGTGCCACAAACTGACTACCTTTATCACACCGGTAGGTTGGTTTTGCTTCTGCAGACTCCCCTTTGGGATATCCTCTGCTCCTGAAATCTTTCAAAGGGAAATGAGTTCTCTCCTGAGTGACCACGTGGGCACGGCAGTCGTCATGGACGACATTCTAGTGTATGGGTCTACAGTGGAGGAGCATGATCAGCATTTAAGTTGTGTGCTGCAGGCTATCAAAGAGTCTGGGCTGAAGTTAAATAAAGAAAAATGTCATTTTAGGAAAACTGAATTATGTTACTTTGGGCATATTATCAATGGGGATGGCATCAAACCAGACCCCGAGAAAATTTGTGCTATTGAACAGATGAAAAGTCCTTCTGATGTACATGAGCTAAGACAAATATTGGGCCTTGTAAATTACATGGGCAAGTTTCTGCCAGATTTATCCACAGTTCTACACCCTATCACAGAGTTGCTAAAGAAAGACGTTGCCTGGGTCTGGGGACCTTCACAAGAAAAATCCTTTATGCAGGCCAAGTCCCTGCTGGGGTCTGCCCCAGTGCTGGGGTTCTACGACCCTTCCAAAAAGACTGTGGTTAGTGCTGATGCAAGCAGTTATGGGTTGGGAGCTGCTCTCCTGCAGTTAAATGGAAATAAACTACAGCCCATCGCTTACTGTTCCCGCACACTGACGGCTGCTGAGTCAAAATACGCTCAAATTGAGAAAGAGTGCCTGGCTGCGGTTTGGGCCTGTGAGCGCTTCCAGCGTTACCTTGTAGGTTTGGAGAAATTTAGTCTAGAGACTGACCATAAACCGCTTGTACCTCTAATCAACTCCTACGATATCGACAAAACACCCTTAGATGCCAAAGACTTTTAATGAGACTACTCAGGTTCAATGTTCAGGCAGTGCATGTGCCGGGGAAGCAACCGGTGGTGGCAGATACACTATCCAGGCTCCCGCTGGCTGCTGCTGAAGAGTCTTCAACCGAATCGGACGTGAAAGTGTATGTTGATTCGGTTCTGGCCTCAAATCCATTTCTTCAAGGAAACTGGAAGAAATAAAGAAAGAGACATATTTGGACACAGATCTGCAAGAGGTTATAAAGTACATAAAAAAAGGCTTGCCCGAGAGCCGGGCAGCCTGGTTGTCTTTAAGTTCTTACCAGTCAGAGAGGTCGCAGCTCACGGAGCTGGAGGGGTTGGTGCTGTTCCAAGACTGCATCGTTATTCCTGTCCGCATGAGGAAGGAGATGTTAAACAGGATTCATGATGGCCACTTAGGTATTACAAAGTGCAGAGAAAGGGCAGCTACAGCTGTGTGGTGGCCTGGGATCAGCTCCGACATTGCAAATCACGTGTCTAAATATGCCTTTTGCCGGGAACGCCGGCCTACTCAGAGAAGGGAGCCCTTTATTTCTACTCCGCTGCCTGCAGGGCCGTGGCAGAAAATAGCTGCTGATTTGTGTGAACTGCACGGGAAAAAGTTCCTTGTTGTGATCGACTACTATTCCAGGTATTTGGAAATTGCACCTTTGAATGATATCACAAGTCAAGCCGTTATAATTCGTCTGAAGAGCTTGTTCGCCCGGTGGGGCATTCCGATGGAGCTGGTGAGTGATAATGGCATGCAGTTCGCTTCTACAGAGTTCAGTGCTTTCAGCAGGGAATATGACTTTGTACATTCCACGTCAAGTCCACATTACCCGTAGGCCAACAGAATGGCTGAAAGGGCAGTTCAGAAAACAAAGTTCATTTTAAAGCAATCTGAGCCGTACCTAGCCCTTTTGTCCTATAGGGTGACGCCCATCCAAGCCACCGGGTTTAGCCCGGCACAGCTGAT
Organism: Bombina bombina; assembly: GCF_027579735.1. Classification (NCBI taxonomy): domain Eukaryota; kingdom Metazoa; phylum Chordata; class Amphibia; order Anura; family Bombinatoridae; genus Bombina; species Bombina bombina. Next base: position 255,759,205 of record NC_069505.1, read on the forward strand.
TCTAGGACGCCAGATTCGCACCACCTTACCCTCAGTGGGTGTCTTCAAGCCGACTGGCTCTATTCCTCGGGACGAAGTCCTTAGGAGGGATGAAGAGGCCAAAAAGGGCTATCGTTTCTTCTACGACAGGAGACATTCTGTCAGGCCCTTACAGGAACTAAATGTGGGGCAAAGTGTCAGAATTAAACTGGATGATGAGAAGAAATTGAAGACGCCTTCTACGGTAATTGGACGCTCTCCAGAACCAAGGTCTTATGTAGTCCTTACTGATGGAGGGACGGTTACACGCTGTAACCGGAAACATCTTCAGCCTGTACCTGAGAGTTTGGAACTGGATGCCTCAGTACCACCGCCAGTGGGATCCCCTGTTCTAAAAGGGGTGCCTTCGCCTCAGCAAGATCACAGTGGGGATATGTATTTGCCTCCAGCGGACTCTCATTCACCTTCTTCTATATCAGAGGATAGTTCATGCAAAGTTACATCAAGCGGAAGAGTGGTGAAACTTCCGGCCCGATATTGGGACTAACTTTAGCTAGAACAGTGACCGGAAGTATGGGCAGAATAATCCCATGGTCACTGTGGACTAGGGTAGTCTACCCCGATGTTCAAGTCAGGATGTAATTTATGTTGTTCATTTTTCCTGTAACCTATTTGTTATATACTGTTCAAAAATGTTGTTGTATACTCTGTTTGTATGCCATGTAATTTGTTATATTCAAATATATGCTTCGCCCTTTGAAAAGGGGGAAGATGTGATGAGAGCAGGAAGTGACGACACTGTTTGTGGGCGGGGCTTAGGTCCGGTTGTATGTGTCACAGTTAGTTAATGAAATCAACCTGACTAGATGTATGTTTCTATGCTCTGTAATAAAATAGAGTTATACCATCATTGCTGTGTCCTGAATATGTCCTGCATCTCATGACACATGTATATTGCAAATATGATTATTTTCAAAGATGAAAATCATCTATCCACATTTAAATTTTGACTGGAATGTCCCTTTAACTAATATCACAATGATCACCTGGCTATTTAAAACTATAAAAGGCATGTTTTTAAAGGGGCTTCTGGGTTTTAAATGTAGGGGTCTCTAAGACTTTTTTAAGTGAATTTAAATTTTGATGAATTAAAGTGTTTTTAATTGAATTTTTAAAAAATGGGCACTTTATCATCAAAATTTACATTCACTTTAATGAGCTTTTACAAGCCCAAATAGAACCCATACCTACAAAAAAAAAAATTTTTATTTTTTTTCAATTTTTTAATGTGTTTTTACTTCCCTCCCCCAAGTTACCATTTAAAAAATAGCAGGCAATTGCCTTTCAAATAATGGGTCTTGTGGGCTTCTTAAAGGGACAGTATACACCAATTTTCAAATAACTGTATATAATAAACACTATAAAGAAGAATATGCACAGATACTGATCTAAAAATCCAGTATAAAACCTTTTAAAACTTACTTAGAAGCTCCCAGTTTAGCACTGTTGGTGAGGTTAGACAGGGATACCCACTGAAATGGGCCGAGAAAGCAGAAATACCCCGTCTCCTGCATATGAAAAGAACCATTACACAAGCAGGAGTCTGTAGACATCAGTCTACATCTAAAACTCTGGGGCTTGGTTAGGGAGTCTAAAAATCAGCACAATGCTATTTAAATATAAGCAAAACTATACATTGTTATATAAACACCCAGAGATAGGCTATATAAATGTATCATCTACAAAACATGTATGCAAAGAAAAATATAGTGTACAATGTCCCTTTAAGGGAGCTGAGATCTAGGGGATTGAATATTTACCCCCTCCATCTTGCTCCTTTAGGCTTCTGCAGTAACCTGGCACTTCCTGGGTGCGTGACATTAGCACACATTGGGTTAAAGGGGGACAAGACTGCAATAATAATTAAGAGCAATGTCTTATTGCACTATTGTTTGCATCATACCTATGTGCTTAAATAAGTGAATAAAAAGTACATATTGTGATTTCAAATGAATAATTATAGATATTAAAATAATTTCACAATAGACTTTCATGATATATTTTGCCCCATTTCCAGTAATTCCTGAGATTTCTGAGAATTGGAAGTGCACACACTGCAAACTTCACAAGCCTCACCAATCTCATATCTGTCCTGTCCATAACTGATTAGATAGTAACTCCAAAATAAAGGAGAGTGCGCTAACATAATGGCTGTGGCTAGCTGTGTTCATTTCATTAAAGGGACTGTAAAGACAAAATTTCTAATGTACTTCTATTATCTAATTGGCTTTATTCTCTTAGTATTGATTGTTGAAAAGCATAGCTAGGTAAACTCACGTGCAGCAATGCACTACTAGGAGCTAGCTGCTGATTGGTGCCTACACATATATGCCTCTTCTTATTGGCTCACCAGATGTTCAGCTAGCTCCTAGTATTGCATTGCACCCCCTTCAATAAATAATATCAAGAGAATGAAACCAATTGGATAAAGTTGTTTAAAATGGTATATTATATCTGAATGGTGAAAGAACAATTTTGGATTTCATGTCCCTTTAATAAGTCAGAACTGGCTCCTACAAATAAGTTAAGTGCTGGGTGGAGTTTAAAAAACAATTGGATAGAGCAGTAATTTTAAACAACTTTCCAATTTACTTCCATTAACAAAATGTGCACAGTCTTTTTATATTTAAACTATTGACCATGTGCAAGAATTCACAGAATAAGAGTGTATGCATTTGTGATTGGCTGATGGCTGTCACATGGTACATGAATGCATTTGTGATTGGCTTATGGCTGTCACATGGTACAGGGGGAGTGGAAATAGACATAACTTTTAAAATTGTCAGAAAAAAAAATCTATTACTCATTTGAAGTTTAGACTAAGTGCTATTGCATTGTCTTGTTATCTTGCATTTGTTGATTATGCAAATCTACTGTGTTGGCTGGTCCTTTAATTCATTCCAAACATTTTCTAACTCCGCTAGTATGTTAGTTTAAAGCAGGAGTCAACAACCTTAGCACCCCAGATATTTTGGAACTACATTTCCCATGATTCTCAGACACACTTTAGGTTGGCTGAGTATCATGGAAATTGTATTTGCAAAAGATCTGGGGTGCCAAGGTTGCTGACCCCTGGTTTAAAGGGACAGTCTTCACCAAGAGTTTTATTGTTTAAAAAGATAGATAATCCCTTTATTACCCATTTCACAGTTTTGCATAACCAGCACTGTTATAGAAATATATTTTTTACCTCTGTGATTACCTTGTATCTAAGTCTCTGCAGACTGCCCCCTTATTTCACGGGAGTGAGCACAGTGTTATCTATATGGCACCCATGAACTATCACTATATGTAAAAAACTGTTAAAATGAGATAAGAGGCGGCTTTCAAGGGCTTAGAAATTAACATATGAACCTACCTAGGTTTAGCTTTCAACAAAGAATACCAAGAAAACAAAGAAAATTTGATGATAAAAGTATATTGGAAAGTTTTTTTTAAATTACATGCCCTATCTGAATCATGGAAGTTTAATTTTGACTTTACTGTCCCTTTAACGCAAGAACGCATAAACCCCTTTTTAATTAAAAAATGTTTACTGCCCTTTATAGGGGCATGAAACTGATTCAAATACAGTATACAATTTTATAAAATCATTCCAATGTATTTATATTATCAAATGTAATTCATTTTCTTGACATCTTTTGTTGATGATTATATTCTCCTAGGTTGAATGTATATTTGCTCCAAAATCCAAAATATGCTCTTGGCTTGCAGATTTATTTGCTCCAAAAAATATCCCAATTCTAGAAGGACCAATGTGTAATTCTTGTCCATCAGCCAAAGTTACCAAATTTACACCCACAGAAACGTTTCCAAATCTTTGCTGATACATTTTGCACTAGTGACTAAGAATGTTGTGCTTATCTCAACACCCACTGGAGTGCAGTAGAGTTATCATGTTTCTAGTGAATGCATTGTTTTAATTCCAAGCTATTTTCTTTGTTGCTGAGCAGTGTCTGCAGCAAATAAAAGGGCAATGTCTTAAGCAAAGAATCACTCAGCTGCTAGAGAACCACCCACTTCCTAAATACTTCCCCACCCTCCTACTAAAGGAATACAAGTCTAATCTGGATGCTCAGAATGCACAGAGGTCTGGCATGTGAAGCCTCACATTATCCTGCAGAGGAACGCAAGATTAAAACCTTTACAGCCATCATTCAGCAGCTGCTGTGTTAGGGCTTATGTCTAGCAACACATTGCTGTGTGCACTAGAGTCTGTGCTGGTCAGCATTTGTTTAAAGGAGTCACAACCAAATGCTCAAAAAAGTTTGAATAACTTTCTTTTTTATGAAATAAGCACTGAAAAGCAGGAATTACAAGTAGTAACTTTTGTATAAGTTTTTGTGTGGTCTAAAGATAATTTATTTTATACATTTAATTTTTTATTGATTTTTGTTTGGCTATTTAACTTATGATCATTGCTAACAGCTGCTGAATATATATATTGTAGAAACTATTGTAATCAATAACAAGGTGGTGAACAGACTGGTACAATGACAGGCGTCTCTTGTCTAGGGGAAGACAATGGCTGTGAAAAAGGTTTGCTGGATAGAAAGGTGACAAAATGCCACTTATCAGGGCATCTCAGAGATGCAGAAAGCTATGAATTGGAGAATGAGGACCATGCAGGGGATTTGACTGATGGAAGCTCCTATAGGGTCTCAACTTTATCTACAGTTAAAAAGCACCATCACAAACACAGCATAAAACACCGCTACCAAATTCTGGAGACACTGGGAAGAGGTACCTATGGCAAGGTGAAGCGAGCCATGGATAAGGGTACTGGAAAACTGGTGAGTACCCAGAACATTATCTGTAGCTTCCCCTCCAATCACTGACCAGTACCAGTCCCTGGGGTCTTTTTAGACATGTAAATAACTGGAGACTATCAATGGATGCTATTTGTGTTTTTGCTAATTTGTTATTTTTTCTAGTACTGATAACTGTGGGGTTTACCCCGGTGCCAGATATTTAACCAGCTAATAAAATACTGGTTGTTCTGTAAAACGTGTGTGTGTGTGTATGTATGTGTGTGTGTGTGTGTGTATGTATGTATATGTGTGTGTGTGTGTGTGTGTGTGTATATATATATATATATATATATATATATATATATATACAATCTGCAGCCCGACCCTCCAA